>NC_136073.1:24476661-24706576 GCF_964261635.1 Lissotriton helveticus | reverse complement strand
TTTCTCAATAAATATGTATATATATATATATATTCTTTCTCCCTGTTTCACTCTTTTTTCTCTCTCTTTCACAAGCACACACACACACATGGTTTCAACTCAAGTTGTTTGCAGGGGATGATCAAACAACATATCAACCTACTTACTGCAGAGGTGAGGTTGGCCCGGGAGCCGGACAGGCTCCTGCTCAGGTCTACTTTGCTGCTGTCTGTCCCCAGGTAGAAAGGCGGCGAGCTCTTTGTGGGCAAGGAGCGGTTCAGGTTACTTTGGGAGACTGCGGGATAACCAAGACCTGAAGGAAGAGCAGTAAACATGTGTGAGAGAGGGAAGTGGGGATCGAAGGGGAGGTGGAGCACTCTCACACCTGAGCTATTCTTAACACATAATGAGGGTTGTGTAAACGCTTGTGAATTTCACGTGAAATGTAAACAGAATCTTGGCCACCTTGACAGGGGCGTAACACAGGCCCCCGCAGCCCACGCGGTGGGGGGGGGGGGGGGCCTAGCTCCAAGGGGCCCCCTCAGCACTGAACTCTGGCCGGGAGAGCTCCTGATTGAGCCCGGAGGGCGCCCCCCTAAGTACCGTGCATGGAGGCCCCCTCACTTTTCGTTACGCCAGTACACCTTGAGGGTTGCATGCTGGACAGGTGCCTGTGCATGTTGATTACCATACATTTAGGGCCACATTACAGAAACGTTTCACTAGCGCAAATAAGCAGAAACAGAATCTGTGCTGCGTGTTGGGGAATGAAGCAAACCATGCATACTACATAAATGAAGTTTGCACAGCAGCAAAGCATCAAGCAAAATGAATTTGCTCCATTGTTGCTCTCTTTAAACGGTATTAACAAGCTATAAAGTGTGAACAAAAAAATGACGTAGGGGTCAACATCAATTTTTATAAATTTCTCTTTACAAATGCAGAATAATCGTGCAAAATCACTTTACTTTATCAAATAGCTCATTCATAGATTTATTTTCATTTTTTTTTAAATTGCACTGTTTTTGCTTCCCGTGGGTCTCGATGGAAGGAACACAATTGACCCCTTACTAAAGAGCTTATTTTACAGCACAAGAATTGGAGAAAGCTCATTTTTATTTTTCAAATGAGGAAAATGAGACGCGGTTAGAGGCAAAGTTAGTTAGCTTAATTGTTATTTAATTAATGGCAAACATGCTGTACATATGTTTAGCCTATTTTTTAAATAGTTTGTTCACGGACTCCAATTTCACAATTACAATCTTTGGAATAAACATATCACTTATTAGCAAAAATTGGGATATTTCAGTATTTCCATCATTTCTGAGGATTAAATGAAAAAAAATGGTGTGAATTTGCGTTATTTGAAACTTTGAGAAATGTCGCATAACACATTTCTCTTGAATAACTAAAATTTCATCCAGGACTATTTACAACATGTGTCCAATGTATTTGTGATTGATACCCCCACTGGCCTCCCTAAAGCACCCCTATTTTGAGATATTGACGATATTCCTGAATCCTGGTGGACTCAAGAGTGCGGGTCACTCATCTCTCCAGGACTTTGGTACAAAGTGGATGGTCGGGAATTCTCTTAAATTCTCTCAGCGGATCCAACGACTTCTCCGGAGAACACAGCGCAGAGCCGCGTCTCATGATTTTAATGTCATTCCTGGAGCCTCCGCGCCATTCGCACAATTTGATTGTGCAAGGCAAGGAGATGGTTAATTGAAAGAAAAAATATGCAGGTATGGAAGAACTATATGTGGTTTGGGCAGAAAAGGGCCTGAAAACGCTTGTCTGCCATATCCATTAATAAATTTAAACGCTCACAATGTAGACCCTGAACTCACAGTCCAGTTGTCCACCGTGTGTGGTTAATCGTTTGCACTTTCTGACCCCACAGAGAGCTCCATTTGACCAATGTCAGGGTTTGCTGGTGTTTACTCCCACAGGGGTCATGTTGGAATTGTCCTATTGGAGCCACAATAAGACTGATTTAGATATGCCAGAAATCTATCTATAGTGGCACTGTGGGCATAAAACAATGGACTGGAATGTGGCCGTGTAGTTACTAGTGACCGAGATTATGTCACGCGTTCCATCCATCACCTTTTTGTTTTCCTCCATGTCAGATGGGAGCGGCTCCAGCAAGTAACTACTGACTACATTCTGGTATTTGTAGTCATACATTTACAATAAAAAAAAATGGAAAAACTTACACACAGCTCTACGCAATGACAATATGAGGACTAGATAAGAGCCTCACAGCGGGCATGGTACCACTCGAGGTCTCTAAAAATAATATAAAATTATAAAAAATATAAAATAAATTCAAATAAGTGTCTTTTTTAGATTCTGGATATTTATATGTGCAACACATCAGAGCCTCCTCACTTCTTGATTTCCGCAAGAAGCTGAATACCTGCCCCTTCGTAAAAGCACCTTGGGGACCACAAACCTACACACCTGCCCAAGCGCCTGGATACTCTCTCGGGTGATTAGTGCACTATACAAATCAACATAACATAATGTGTCAAAGCGCTATAAACTGCCCGTTTGCTTGCATCCTGGCAATATATAAAGGATGTAAATACGTAAGACACTGGGCGTGGCTCCCTTTGTCATGTTCGGATGCACTCAGGAGCTGGTAAACCTGTAGACTCCAGCAGAGCCGGTAACCTGCGGCCGGGCCAGGTGCGCAGACGCGGAGCCAGGGATCGGGTTCCCTGGTCCGTGAGAAGTGTGGGGCGGGTCCCAAGGTGTTTTGATAAATCCCTAACAGATGGCATTCTCATGAGACAAGCAAGGGCTGACTGTGTTTTGATTCTACAGACATTACCTATAGACTGACATGCTATAATGTCAAGGAGTGGGCTTCTAGCTTCAACGAGAAGGGGTGGGGGGGGGCGCTAAAGATTATTTATATAGGGGTAGTGTGAAAAATGTTGAGCATTATTTAAAAAATGGGGCATCACTAAGAGACCTTTATAAAAGGTGTGGTTTACATAGCTGTGGAAGGGTCCTGGCAGGTGTGGATAAATGTTGTCTATTTGCTGCGCTGTCTCTGTCTTCTGCGCATGCGCGGTGTCTGGGATGTGGCGCATGCGTAGACGACTCTGCATTCTGTTGTGAATGCGACTCAAGAGCACGACCTGCACATTGTGGCCTTTGTGTAAGTGCACCATGCAGTGCTTAATTTGTAATAAAAAAAGAAGTGCCAGGGCCCCCATCAGGCGGCCACCGCAGCTTGCACCCCCCATTGCCCCTGCCTGCACTGGCAATAACAACTACTAACCATGAGACGCCTACCAGGGTGACATCTTGGACTATTCCAGGCCGCCCAAAGCTATACGAATGGCTTGGGTGGAAGGTATTAGTCATTTTTAATGTATAAATAATTATTAAACAATTGTTGTTGCGCTCATTTCAAAATTATACAGACAGCGCCACCGTGTGGTGTGCTGTCATAAGTACCAGTGCTGACATTTAAGTGGTGGTGCCGAGCACCAGGAACCACCAGCTCAAATTAAGCACTGGCACCGTGTGCATGCCTTTTAAAATCAACCTCTGATGTGTGGTTGCCGCGCTTCCTCCGAAGAAGAAAAGTGCGGTTAAAACACTGATGTTTGTTGGAGATACTTTCTTTGGGCATCTTTTAGAGAGAAAAAGCAGAAGCAGGAATACATAGAAGTGTTTCTCTCTTGCAGTCTGTGAAGGGGAACTCGGTCTACATTCAAATGTCACCGCTGACCACTTCCACTAGGCTGGGAAGACAGCTCATGGGGTTAATGCACCTTGACACAGAGTGCGATAGAAAGAGTGGGGGCAATGATGCTGAGCGGCGGGGAGCAACGATGAGTAGGGAGGGGGTGGCAGGGCGACAGAGAAGCTGAAGGGTGTAGGTAAAAAAAAGTAGAAGAAAAGCCAAGCAGCACATGGGGGAGAGAGCAAGGAAAACATGCACTCATTGAGTGCTGAGAAAAGAGAGAAAAAGTAGTTCTGTCATGTCAGCTGTGGAAACATTTTCCCTGTGGACAAAACCTTTCACCTAGACACCTTCAATGTTGGGAGCCTACCCACCTGTTCTCAATTTGGAAAGAGATTTATTCCTGCCTTTAACAGGAGAAAATCTCCAATAATTATTTTTAAAAATGTACAACAAGTCATTCCTGTCCTGTAACGTCCAATGCCTGCCCCTGGGATTAGTTAAGTGCACACAAAAACTTCCAGTGAAGAATACCATTGTGGCATGTAAAACAAACTTTTCTCAATTAGAAAAGACAAGTTTGTAATTGTAAATATGGCTATTTGGCAGTGGCAATCTGAATTACCTGAGCAAGTAGCTTTGGATATCTGCTTCATAAAGTTACGGTCAGTTTCTTCTATAGTTCAGTAATTTGCTTTTTTTTGTTTATTGGAAATAACTTGTGTTTTAAAAAAAATGAATTTTATGTATTATGTCATGCAGTGTTCATTCCTCTTTGTGTCACTTTTTCACATTTCTGTTTCTTTTACATTTGTACACTGCAAAGAAGCCTTCGATTTCATTGACTCTTTATAAAGTGTTTGTAATAAAAATTAAAAGGAAGTGTGGGAAATGACGTGGAAGTATATGTAATATTATATAAGGTGGATTTGTAGTGTGCTGCTTGTCACCTGTGAGGGTAACCAGGCGCTGAAATAAAACCCCTACTCTTTCCCCCACAGGTTTTAAGGGCCCACACTGCACTTGCCTTCTCATTACAGGGTCAACACCGCTGCTGGAAACATCCATAGGGGCATTTACTGCAAATCGCAAGTGTAAGGATACCTATTAAGTGTGTCTACTTTCTCCATGTGAATGTACCTACCCGACATAGTCCACGACACATTCCTCCACATATATCGGTAAAATCACCAAAACGGATCACCATTACGGTTTCCCTTTTTGCTGCATTTTTCCGCCAACTTAGCATGTACCAACCGGCAAATATGTTTTCATGTGATGATGATTTTAAACCAAATCATGCTAAGACTCTTTACGGTATGTTTGTTTGTCCTAAATGTTGTATGTCCAGTAATGCTTGGAGAGGGACCCCCCTCCCACACGTATGGCACCTTAGCGCGTGCATCACATTTTAGATCACACACTCACTATAAGTGTAAATCTCACCTCCACATAGTTTATGGTCCTGAGGAAAGCCAGTATTAATGAAAGGCCTGGCTGAAACATGTAGACAACTCACAGCATGCAGGAGTCCCTAACTGTTACTCCACCCACATCCATTGCCTTGTTTTTTATTGCTATCAGAGGCCCAGACATTAAAGATAACCCTCTGGGGACTGGCACCACTGAATAGCTTTTAACATTTCACTTTTATATCACCTTCACTGCTCACTCAGTAAAATACCTGCTCTGCTGTAACACAGGCGTTGTAGCACACCCGGGACACATTCGGTGTCACTGGGTGGGCCCGATGATGAGGTATGCCACCAACTAGGTTGGTGGGTGAGGGCTTCATAAGGAAACCAATCATTTCCCCTTTTCTTTCCCATACAGTCCTGAGTCCTGTATCACATACAAATAGGCTAGCCCACTTTTGATTACATATTACTTTATGTTTGCCAGTGGGTTACCACTACCTTTATGTAGTCTGTTGGACCTGGCCCCACGGCGTGGTCCTAACCCTCCCCGCATGGCGGGCCCAGGACGACAACGGCCCTCCATCAGACACCGGGCGCCCCTTGGCCCGACCTTACACGAACTACCAACGAGAGCAACCCCCCTGACACGCCACCGCTCTCCTCCCCTGGAACATGGCGGACCCGCACCTCCCCAACCCCACCGGCCCGACTCCATCCTGGGGCCATCACGTTACAAGCACGAGGCCTCGTCCGACTCCATCTTGGAGCACCACATCCCGAGCACGTGGCTTCGGCCCCGGCCAAGGCCCCAGCGAAGCCCCGACATCGAGGCATCAAGATCCCCCGGGTGGTAGAGTGGCCACTCAACAGGTCTTAGAGGAGGGAAGTTTCGATGGCCTTCCAGTCGTCCCCGGACGCCTGGTATCGATCGCCCTCCGGCCTCCCTGGGCGCTGGCTCCACCCCCCTGCTGGGTGTCTGGACACCATCATCCCGGCCCCTCTGACCCCCAGGCGAGAGGGTCCGGACATCAAGGGACCCCAGTCCTATATCTGGGCCAGCCCCGGAGTAGGACGGCAGTTGTATCCTGGAGTTGAGAGCCCTGCTGATGCTGTCGCGGCTGACCCCGAGACGAACTCCTTTTCCCCTGAAACCTGCAACCACCTTTGGAGCCTGCTGGCGCTGCCGCGGTCCATTGTAGCTGAACCATCTTGGGAGCCTGCTGGCGCTGCCGCAGTCCATCTTAGCTGAACCATCTTCGGAGCCTGCTGGCGCTGCCGCGGCCCATCTTAGCTGAACCATCTTCGGAGCCTGCTGGCGCTGCCGCGGCCCATCTTAGCTGAACCATCTTTGGAGCCTGCTGGCGCTGCCGCGGTCCATCTTAGCTGAACCATCTGTGGAGCCTGCTGGCGCTGCCGCGGCCCACCCTCTCGGAACCCCTCAGCTCGAGGATTGAGAGCTGTGCGCAGGGTATCCCTTCCGTCCGCAGGACAAAGACTATCCCGCTACCCTGTCCCCTATTTACGAGACTTTCCAGACCCCTCCATCTGCCTGTACCTATCGCTGAAGACAAACAACCTTTTATTCTTGATAAAAGCCTAAAGAACTTATCCTCCTGTGTGGTGTCCATTTGTAGTGGTGTGATTACTCTGCTGTACGAACCTAGGAGGGGACCCTCACCCAGGAGGCCTCTCGCTAACGCTCGGCTACTTCTCGACGGAGGGGTGGACCTAGGGGTGGTCAGTCAGACATCTTCTGCCTCCCCTGGGACCGCCTTTCTAACATAGTCTGTGGTAATGTTTTGCGATTGGATTTCAGTCACAAAACGTAAATTGATCCCACTTAAAATTGAAATTTGGAAGTGACGCCCTAATCACGCCCCTTCCATATAATGATTGGATATGTAGTTGCAAACCAAAATTGCTATTCGGTAATATGTTACCGAATTGCAGTTTGTGCTTGCTGCATACCAAAAGGCCTTTTTAGGTCTCGAGCTTGCGAGAATATAGGGGCTTATCCAGAGCTTAACCAAACTGGCGATTTCATGCAGTGCCCGTGAAAAGCAAGCTCAATGCGCAAGCGCATTGACATAAAACGCGCGTGCACATCAAAGCCAGCCATCTGTTCCCCAGCTTGGTGCCTCCAGCAGCTCTTCAAAGGTATCCGCTCCGCCCCTTGCTGCATCAAAGGCTTTCATTTCGCGGCCGCGTTTTTTTTTTCCCCTGTTGTGCCGCCCGACTTGTTCCAACTGTCTCCCTCGTGTACCTCTTTTCCGAGGTGCTCCGTGTTAACTCTGTCATTATGTGCTTTCCCCCTCCCTCTCGATGTAGCATTTGTCCTTTTGTACTCTCGGCCGCGTTTTTTTGCCACCCGACTTGTTCCAACTGTCTCCCTCGTGTACTTCTTTTCCGAGGTGCTCCGTGTTAACTCTGTCATTATGTGCTTTCCCCCTTCCTCTCGATGTAGCATTTGTCCTTTTGTACTTTCGGCCGCGTTTTTGTGCCGCCCGACTTGTTCCAACTGTCTCCCTCGTGTACCTCTTTTCCAAGGTGCTCCGTGTTAACTCTGTCATTATGTGCTTTTCCCCTCCCTCTCAATGTAGCATTTGTCCTTTTGTACTCTCGGCCGCATTTTTGTGCCGCCGGACTTGTTCCAACTGTCTCCCTCGTGTACTTCTTTTCCGAGGTACTCCGTGTCAACTCTTTCATTATGTGCTTTTCCCCTCCCTCTCGATGTAGCATTTGTCCTTTTGTACTTCCCACCCATGCGTTCACACCTGTGCACTTCTCCCTACCCGCTTGAGGTTAATTTTTCACACATTTCTCCTCCTCACCCGCATTCAATATCACCTTGGCCGGATGTTGCCTCTGTTTTATGCAAACTGCTATCTGGAGGCAATTATCTACAAAAAACCATTTTTGGGGGGCAAAAGCCTAATTACGTAAAGGGTATTTAGATATTGCACACCGCACAACCTAAGCTCTAATTATTGCATTTCTATGTGATGATCTTGTTTCTGTATGTGCCCTTTCACATTCCTTTTTATCTATATTTTTTAATTACCACTCCAAGCGCATACACCATCTTGGTAACCCATTCACACCTATAAGTCTCCATGCTGGGACCACCATAGTAAGTGAGCTGACTGCCCGCTCACTCCGGTGCACTTCACTGCACCACGGAACAGCACTCTCCAGTTCCCCCCATGCTCGGGACCAGGTTGTAATTTTGGGCTAGTCCCGCCTTGCCTGTACACACCCCCCTCACCCCTTCACGTCCGTTTCCCCTGCACTCCTCCACCCCTCCCTTTTCGCCTCCTCCCGAGCCATGCGACCCCCCACCTCCCTCACCCATCCAAACTGCGAGCCCAACTCCGCCCCACTGAAACCTCAGGCCCTTTCCCCACTCTCCCCAATTAGCCCCTCACTATGCCGAAAGCTTGTTGAAATTGCAAATTGTAAGATTTTGCATTTGTGAACCTCAGAAGACTTAGTACATTTACCCCTAAGTTACTTAATTTGTAAATTTCATTGTTTTTATTTTATATAAAAGGGCACATCTATATTTTATCTGTAACACTAAGGGAGTTTTTAGATACAATAGAAATTTGGATATAAAATGATTACATTTTTTCCTTCTTGATGGCAATGCTTTGTGAAAGTTCTGAATTTCAGATTCCTCAGCATAGGTTTCTACTTTCAATACTGCCACCTAGTGGTGAAGAGTGGAAATATCCTACAAACATGCACATGTATCTACACAAAGTGGCTGCTTATATCAGAGGTTAATGCACCTGAGGGTGGGGACCCCGGGGGGTGTCGGGGTGGAAGAGGGGGTTTTGCACCTGCAGGTTTGTACTGGAGAGGAAGGCTTGAGTTCGGTGGGAGTCCATTCGGGGCGGCGTCGTTACCAGTCAGCGGGGCAGACGGGAAGGGGAGTCCGTGGCTGGGCAGTGAGCTTGGCTGAAAAAGAAAGATCTGGTTATCACAAGGGACACAGGGTACAGCTCCTCACTTTCAGAATTTCATAAAGTACTCAACTTGATAGCTCCTAACTGAATCCACATCGATTCATGCGCGATTGGGGGTGGGCGAGCCACTGAAGGTTCAAGCGAGACTTGAGCCAGATGCTCGGCACTGGCTCACCCGAAGTACTCTTGAAGCTCGAGCCGAAGACGAGCCGAGCTTTCAAGAGGCTTCTGCCTGCCACACACTCTCTGAACTCATGCGCCTTGAATTAAAAAAGGAGCGAGAAAGAGATACTCATCAAGTGGCTGGACTGCACAATGCTTAATCAGAATACCTGGTATCAATCCTGGCTTCCCCATTTGACCAAATTGTGTGATCCTAGGCCAATAGTTTATTTCAGTGTACCTCCTTTTTATATGTCATCACATAAAAGAGGGAAACATCCTTTACAACGCAACTTTTACCATGCAGTGCCTTTACGACGCAACTATTACAACGCATGTCATTACAACGCATAGCGCTGGGGGGCGCTCTAGGATAGGGAATAGATTTAATTTACTATCCAACACCTTCCCTACTATCCACGGGGACTGGAGTTGGAATAGTAAATTCAACTATTCACTATCCAGAACCCCTAAGCACTATGCGTTATAACAGCATGCGCTGTAAAAACTGCGTTGTAAAGGCATGCGTGGTAAAAGCATGCGTTGTAATGTCATACATCCCATAAAAGAGCACCTTGAAATAGGCGAGCTCAGATGTACGCTGCACAAAGTCCTCTTGTGTTTGATTTATAAACTATAATGTTGTTCGTGTATAATCTAGAATCTAGGCCACAAACAACGTGCACAGGACAACTGACATGACTCGTAGTTCACTAATGTCATTGTCGTCAACGCGGGGGCAGAATGTCCCTAAGCTCACTTAAAAAAAAAATCACCTTTAATAACTGCTTCTCAATGTAGTGATGTAATCTGATGTACTAAAGTGAAACACCTCTGTGTGCTACAGAAATACACTTTTTGGAATTTCCAAGAGACTTTATCATATGTATATATGACGTATATTGCACGATTTACATTGCAAGCATTTTCAGTGCTTGCCTCGCGCATGGGCACTTAGAGACAAGTCAGACTCTAGGCTCAGCTTTGTCTCAGTTCTACCTGTTAATTTGTTGACTTGGCCACATCTAGTGAATTAACAAAGCTCCATTCTCCCCAACAAACCTCTTGGTCTCCTGCCTCATTTAGAAGTGGAGGAAATGCTGTTTCGTATGGACAAGCCTAGGCTGGCTCAGCCGCAGGAAGCCCTTGACCGGTGCTAAGTCGACCACAGGGCGCCGGGTCACAGCAGCGGAAGCGGTGGTTAATTTGTAAAAAAAAATAAGTAATGGGGCTCTTGTCAGGAGGCAGCTTGCACCAGTCCATTTCTCTTGTTAGCGCCGCATAAAACAAAGCAAACTACTACCCATGAAAATTGGGAGAGGATGTGGCATAATGGTCAGAGCTGCTGACTTTGGAGCTGCAGAACCAGGTTAGAGTCTTGGTGTGAGCTAAACATCCTGTGATTCTGAGCAAATGACTTAATCTCCCCGTAAATCAATGTGTTCTTAACTGGTGCTCATGAAAAGGGCCAGTGTTGATGATTAAATGCCGGTTCTGAGCACCGGAAACCACTTGCTCAAATTAAGCACTGAGCAGAAGCCCTGGCCTGTTTAAGGTGGGGCTTCCGCTACTTATTTATCATGTCATGGACTGTCATGCGATGCAAAAAGAAAGAAATGGCCCTAAGGCACAGGGAGAAAACTCCCTGGAAAGGGATGCTTTTTTTGTTTATCAGAAACAAACCCCAACTTTGGGGTTGTTTCTGAAAAAACAACAAAAAGAAATGCATAGTGCACCTCAACATTGTGGGGGCTTGCTTGAAATTAAATTTTGCCAAATGTGCTTCTGCCACAACGGCTGACGCAAAGAGATCGCTGGGCTGGCCAGGTGGCTCTCCGCCAGCTGGGGGAGGGACCAAGCCTTCGGCGACTCGGCGGCCATCTTCTAACACTTAACGATGCTCTAATTAACTCCTAATCTCTTCGCTGATACCATTAGGAATATAGTAATAATTTAATGAGGTGAGCAGCAAATGAGCTGCCCATGTGTGGGCCCAGATAAATTTAGCAGATAGAAACAGCTCCCTCCAAAGTGCCTTTTCCACCCAAGAACCGTCAGACCTCTTTGTCAATCTCTACCCAATAGGAGATTAAAGGGGAGCTTCCCCGACAGCTAGACATTGTCCAGGTTTAGGGAATAGACTATTAGAATAGTGAAATAGTGGCCAGAAAATACACATTTTTTAGCTTTCCCCACGGTATTGATCTCTTGCAATGTTGTGATTTCTTTGTGGCCTCCATAACAGGCCCGCGCTTCGATTCCCCCTAAAAGACCGGTGCTTCTTGTGGGTGCAGCAGAAACCTTCCAACTTCCTCTACTTACATAGAGCCGGTGGCGAGCCGTGGTTAGGTCCACCCCTTCGTTCAATTTCCGGAATTTCTCCAGGTGCTCCAGTCCCATTTCTGCTTCTAGATCCGGGCTGTCAAGCCCCACCCCTTTCCGTTTGAGGGTCTGCAGGGAACGGAAACAAATCAGACTAAAGCAAGTGGAATGGTGATCTCTCCCCCAGAGAAACCCTCTACAACATTAGCATCCACCCTACACAACTTAAAAAATAGGTGCAGCCAGTAAACATTTTCTGAAGTTTTCACATTATCTTAAGTCCTCCAAAAGCAATGCAATCTTTCAGTGATACATGTAAAAAAATAATCTCTGTGTAGAACTTAATATTGCTATGCAATATTCTTCCTGTACCGGAAAACTAGCATCTTGGAGCCGGTTCTGGTATATCTCCCCTCGTCAGCCAGGCTCCCTTGAATTCGGTGGCATATTGAGCACAGGACCCACGTCTGGGCATACCGTTTCCACTTAGGGTGACTACAGCAACATAAAAAGATGATGGACGGAATGCTGAACATTGTCAAATATTCAACCCAGTCACAGATCTGGGGTTAAAACCCTGGCTAGCCTGGCTGATGAGAGGTGATAACCCGAAACCTGCCCCAGGATAGGGGCTGCTGTGCCTTACCTACAGTCCTATGCACATAGCCAATCCACCCGGCATCTTCTACATCCCTTCGCTGTGGTGTGTACACTTGTTTGCTAATTACCCTTCCTGTGGTATCCCTTTTCTGTAGCAAATGTGGCGTTGCTAACTATATATGTGACTTGTCATCCCTATCTACCGGACTCTTCTCTTCACTTTTGTCCTGCTGGGGAGAGGCTGGATCTAGATGCAGTGTGAACTGTGCTTCTAGTTTCCCTGAAAATTGTGAGTCTTCTACCCTTGTTTGCTGCCAGGGTGTACTCGCATGTTTTGGCTTTGGTGATAATGGGTGACCTCGTGGGTAGCTTTCGGAGAGTATGGAGGGGTTCCAACTTCAGGGTTCTCAAATCCCACTGTGGCTTCTTGTAGCTGGGTACAAACTGAGGTGGCGTAGTGAGCAAAAGAACGATGGATTAACCCAAGATCTTTTGACTGGGAGTAAGTGGTTGAAAAGTTTCATCACTCCGTCCATCAACTTGTTGTGTTTGCTATGTCCGCCCTGAGTAGCCAAGGGTATGCCCTGACGACGGTCCCTTGCTCACTGTGCCACTGGATTCAAGCTAGCCTGGCTGATGAGGAGTGAAACCCTGAAACCGGTCCCAGGATGCCTCTTTTCCGGTCCAGGGAGGACATGTACTGACAGTCCATGCTGGACTATTCCCATGAGGAGCTGGGTCAAGCCAGATTTGCATATGGCTGGTGTGGCATGGTGAGCAATAAAAATGGTGGATTAAACCCGGATCTTTGTAACTGGGGGTGAATGTTTGACAATGTTCAGCGTTCAGTCAACCATCTTTTTGTGAACTCAATATTGTACACGCACAGAAAACCATACTTGAGGTAACTACAGGGCCATGATGTTGCACAATCTTTAACGTTTTGAGTGTATGTGCTGACATGTGCTGAAAGTGCCTATGAGTGTACCTGTTAGTGATTTCAGTACTTGTGTTTATGCATGCCTTCATATGTGCACTTGAGCATACATGTTCCTGTGTGTGTTTACATTTCTGTGTCATTGTCACCGCCTACATTTATGTGCATGCATGAGTTTGTATATCTCTGTGTGGGTACACTTGTAGAACTCATGCAGATGCGTAAAGTGTAATATCTTATTGACCATATGTCGGGTCTTGGACCAGGGTCAACGGACTCGATAATTCTCGCCTCAGTGCCTACTCTAACCAGGGAACACACTCGGTAACTCTGGGCATTAAGCTTGCCTCATCTCTACAATGGCCCCCCACCGACGCCGGGGATGCCTGGTTTCACCCTGGAGATACCCAGAAAGGGAGCATCTCACAGGGAAAACCAGGACGGGTTCCCCAGCGGTCTACAGCGCCAGGACACTCGGGTAGAGTAACAGTGCGCTTTACAAGTATCCCACATTTACATTTACATTTACATATGTTTTTGAGTGAAAATACATGTTCCTGTGGCCAAAGGGACCTGTTTTTCGTGTGAGTTACTGTAGCAAACATTTCCTATCCAGAGAAGACAAATGCTGTTTTTCTCCATTTTATTGACTTTTTTTAACTATTTGTTTTTGTATCAGGACAGGCTTGGAGTCCCCAATCCACTGCCACCCTCCTTGCCTTTTTACCTGTCCAGTAACCTGTTCCAAATTACCCGATCCCATACATGAGTTCAACGTGTCTTGGGTGATTGTCACAGCGGGTACCATAAGACATCCAACCGTACACCTACCTCCAGGATGTCCGAGTTGGTTCGGCTCTCGTGGGGCTCACTGTACTCGGTGTACTTGAGCAGCACTTTGTCCATGTCGGTGCTGGCGTACTGGAAGAGCCGGCTCGTACTGTTGAAGATGATGAGTGCGATCTCACAGTCGCAGAGGACACTCAGCTCATATGCCTTCTTCATCAGCCCAAACTTTCTCTTGGTGAAGGTGACCTAAAAAAATCACATCATGAAATCGACAGGAAGGGGCACATCTGGCCTAGAGCTTCACTCAATAATGACCCTAGGAAGAGGGGCGTCTGCTAGAGGGGTGACCAGGAATCCTGGACATGAAATGGTGGATTTTTATAGAAAGAAGGCACTCTGCCTCCTATATTGTAACCATGGGTGACAAATTAACAAAATTGTGTTGTGATAATTGGTCCTGAGACAAGACATTGCTGGTGGAAAAGAGGACATATGTGGTTCTCAGTAGGTGTAAAACAACCAAATATATTTAGGGTAACATATGACCATTTCGGTGTAATTATTCTATCAATGTAGCCCGCGATGTGTGTGCGTATAGGGATCAGGTCTGTTCCCAATTGGGTTAGTTGTTTCTGGATTAAATGCTGCCAATCCATAAAGTCATTCAAACCATATTTCATTGTATTGATTACGGAGATCCATTTCAGTTCAGTTGAAACTATGATCCTGTTTGCTAATGAAGATGCACTAATTAGATTCTATACTATATCAATCTTGGTATGTTTATTGTTTGCCTGATACTATGCTCTGTAAATAGTTATACAATCCGTTTCAAATCCAGCTGTGGTTCCACAAGATGCGCCCTTACTGTTGTTTTGGTTTGTCCCTCTCATCTCACTTTTGCATTAAATTAATTGAATACAAGTTCCTCCTGCCCCTTAAAACAACATCTGGAAACACGCCAGCTCTTAATAAACTTTTCAACCTTAGATTTGATGGGTTGGGGCTTCCTAAAAGGTCCTTTTCAAGGCCCCATCTAAGGAAACTATGGCTGGATGGTGGACTTCTAGTCGTCAGTGGTTTGACTATGAATTTCCAGTCGGTGGGCACACTATTTACAAATTTGATCATGCAATGATTTCAAGGACTTTTAGGTGATGCAGTTTTCCTTTATAGAACCCATGATGATCAGCAGTGGGCTGTCAAATTCAGCCCTGGAGCCAAGCCTGATTGTCAGAATAATCACTGGTGCATTTTAAAAAATATTTAAATTCATAGTTGGTACATTTGTCTAATGCGGATTCCTCAAGCTTTGTTAAGGCATTTATAGATCAATGCTGTAGCCCGCCGGGTTTAGGACTTGACGTAGGACAGAGATCTCCTTGGTGAATAACAGCTCATGGTGTCTTGGCCTTAAGCAGAGGTTGCATTTCAAGTTTGGACATTGCAGACTTATTAGAATTATCCAACTGCTTGAAAATTCTAAAACAGACTGAGATTAGCACAGGGGGGGTGCAGTCACTTCTGAGGGAGTTTCCTCCCTACAATGTAGGGAATCAGTTGACCACGGGTTTCAACGTGTAGTGTAGAGCCTACGACCCTCCTTTGGGGGGGTACAACCAGGGTTTTAGCTTATGTCCTTTTTTTTTTGTTTAAATCGTTTTTATTAACCTTTTTTGCTTGTCTTGCACATTGATCAGTAAAACATTACAGTCAGAGCAGCACTCATGCAACAGATGGGAAAAAAAGGAGAGAATTAACTACCAGTAGCAAAGTACACATTGGCTAATAACAATATAACAATGCAATTCAGGGTGTGTTAATTACAACCAAGCTTGTGGCAATATCTCAAGAAGGACAAAGTGGTGCTGCTAAGTCTATACATCAGGTAGTATGCGAGTAGTGTAGGAACAGTGCAGTTCAAACATAACCTGGGACATAGGGTGCAACAAAATGAGGACAACGAAAGCGAAGGAAGGGTAGGGGAGAGTCGCATAAGACCTGCCGCCATATCTAAATTCGCTGGAGGGCCTCAAACGCCTCTAAGACTTACTGGTAGCAGGATTCCGTGGCACAGGGGCGGTGACTGCCCGAGTGTCGGTGTTATTCCACATTCATTAGCTTATGTCCTTTTTATTTCAATAAGTAAGTACGGTCCTTGAAAAATTATTTTCACATGTATGATCTTCAGCACTCCTGATCACTAAAGGGACCATTTGGACATGTGAGTAAGTACTAAAAATGAACTTAGATGAAAACAGTTACAAAAGTTTTTCCCCACACTTATTTAAAAAAAAATATATATTTTGTAAAGTTTAACTGGTGTATATTATTACCTAAAGTTTCAAACGTAGAGCTTGGATACAAGTATGTTTTTTTCAGAAAATGTAATGTATTTAAGACTATTTATAATTTCCTTCTTAAGTTAAACCTTTTGGAAAGGGATATTTTGTAAATAAAACATTTTGGTGTAACGCAAGAACAGGAGTAGATGTGATTAATGAGATTACGTTATGTATGGTTTAGTGTCTTGGGAAATCAATTTGTTTGACACACCATGGCTGTCAGCTGCCATAAGTCTGATAGTGCAGTTTTCATTTTTATCTTATTTCTAATATTGGGACTTTTACATCTTATAGGACAGCTTGCATAGTGGTGAAGATTGTCCTCAGGGAACTTTTCAACATTGTTTCAAATGTTTAATAGAATTGAACAATTCATAAAGAGTGTAACTTTTTTACAATTTTCAGGATAACATCTTGCAAGAATAGATTATGCAGGAAACAACTCTACAAATATTCAGTTTTAGCAGAAGAAGAGGCTTGCAACTTTTGTTTTCAGCAAAATTACTTTTCGAACTCTTTCTTGCAATTCTCCCTGACAAGTGAAATGTTGCAGCAGGGAGCAGCAGCAGCACTTTACCCTCATATGAAATTCCCAGTGCTCAATTTGAGCCGGTGGTTTCCGGTGCTCGGCACCCGCACTTAATTGTCAATGACGGCGCTTGTGACAGTCTGCCACAAGGTAGTGCTGTCTGGCTAATTTAGGGATGACCACAACAACAGTTAATTATTAATTTAATATACATTGAAAATGACTATCACCTTCTGCCTAAGCCATTCTTCTACCTTTGGGGGACTGAAATAGTCTGAATTGTCACTCGTGTAGGAGTGTGATGATTAGTGGTTGTATTGCTACTATTATTGGCAGCACTGGTGGAGGCAATGTGTGGTGCAAGCTGCATTGGCCTCCTGACGGGAGCCCTGGCACTTTTTTTTATTTTTACAAATTAAGCACTGAAGATTACTTGCTTGAGGTCCTCTTACCTGGCGGTTGCGTTGGTCCAGAATTCGAGAAATCTGTATTTTCTTCCGGCCCATTTGGACGTCTTGTTTCAGATATCTTCTGAGAAAAGTTAAAGAAAGCCAGGGAGACAGGAAGAAAAAGATGCACACCTGTGGGGGGCATGAGAGATGGGCAGAGAGAGGGAATGAGAAAGTGTGGGAGGACAAGGAAATCTAAAACATAAAGAAACAGGATGAGGCAATAAGAGGACTGGGAGGCAAGAGAGAATCACATGAGACAGAGAAAGGTAAGAGGGAGAAAGAGAAAGGGCAGATGGAGGTCAGAGGGAGGAAGAGAGACGAAGAGAAAGGTCAGAGAGAGGACAGAGAGAGGAAGAGAGAAGAAGAGAAAGGTCAGAGAGAGGTCAGAGGGAGGAAGAGAGAGGAATAGAAAGGTCAGCGAGAGGTCAGAAGGAAGAAGAGAGAGGAAGAGAAAGGAAGAGAAAGGTCAGAGAGAGGTCAGAGGGAGGAAGAGAGAAGAAGAGAAAGGCCTAGGGTGGGGATAAGGCAGAAAATTAACCTGAGGCACAGAGAGACAAAGAGAGACAGACAAACATAGAGGAAATAAGAGAGATAATGTTGTCACAGGGTGTGACCGATAAGAATAGACCGAGAAAGAGAGTGTTAGAGCAAGATGAACAGAGATAATGAAATGGACCTGGGTGTAGAAGGTCTGAGATGATGTAAGATCAAGCCGGGGTAAAAAGGAAGATGTAAAGAGAGGGGAAGAAGGAGGGAAGGAGAGACAAAGAATGGAAGACAACAAAGAGAACAGAATGGGAGTGAGAGAAGCAAGACAGCGAGAGTCAAAGGAAAGCGAATGAGGGATGGAGATACTAAGGTGTAAAGGACGTGGAGGATGAGAGAGGCAGAGGTGAGGGAGAGAGTGGAGGGAAGAGGTGCGCAGAAGATGATGAATAAAGGGGAGAGAGAACATTAGAAAGAAAGAGAGTCAGAAAGAAGAGAACAAAGAGAAGATGGAATTAAATGAGAAGTTTTAACACAGAGAGGTGTTTACATCAAGGCATTTTGGAGTATCTCAAGGAGTATTCCTGAAGTACTCTTCTACATACTCTTACATACTCCTGTATACTCCTGTAGCATTCTTTTAAATACTCCTACATACTCCTGCATGCACGCTTGCGTACTATATAGCACTCTGATATACTCTTACATACTCCTGCAGTGCACTTTTTCATATTGTTACATACTCCTCTAGTACTCTAATGTAATCCTACATACTCCTGTAGTGCTCTTTGACATATTCATACTTACTCCTGTAGGTCTCTCTTATGCACTCTTGCATGTATTTTTGTAGTGACCGTAAAACGGTTAAAACCTGTTTCAACTGGGAAAAATCAAGAATATGCCATTACACTGAGTACGAATAGAAAGGACGCGCCTCAGTGACCTGCACTAGCAGGGGGTCTTGAGTTGCACCGCGAAGGCAGGTTAGAGTCCATAAAGAGTACCCCCGTATACTACTGCCCATACTCCTAAATATACTACTTCCCCTACCCTTGTATACTTCTGCCCATAGCCCTATATACTTCTGCCCAGACTCCTATATATACTACTTCCCATACCCTTGTATACTTCTGCCCGTACCCCTGTATAGTACTGCAAAAACCCCTGTATACTACACACCTACTCCTGTATACCACTGCCCAGACTGCTGTATACTACTGCACATACCCCTGTATACTACTGCTCATGCTCCTGTATGCAACTGCCCCTACCCCTGTATCCTACACCCCCTACCCCTGTATACTACTACCCATACCCCTGAATACTGCCCCCTACCCCTGCATACTACTGCCCACACTCCTATATACTACTGCCCCAACCCCTGTATACTACTGCCCCTACCCCTATATGCTAGTACCCATATCCCTGCATAATACTGCCCACACTCCTACATACTACTGCCCCTACCCCTGTATGCTGCTGCCCCTACGCCTGTATGCTAGTACCCAATAACCCTGTATACTACTGCCTATAACCCTGTCTACTGCCCATACTCATGTATACTACTGCCCCTACCTCTGTATACTACTGCCCAAATTCCTGTATTATACTGCCCATACCCCTGTATACTACTGCCCATACTCATGTATACCACTGCCCATGCCCCTGTATACAACTGCCCCTACCCCTATATGCTAGTACCCATAACCCTGTATACTACTGCCCATACCCCTGTATATTACTGCCCATACCCCTGTATACTACTGCCCATACTCCTGTATACTACTGGCCATGCCCCTGTATACAACTGCCCCAACCCCTATATGCTAGTACCCATAACCCTGTATACTACTGCCCATACCCCTGTATACTACTGCCCATATCCCTGTATACTACTGCCCATACTCCTGTATACTACTGCCCCTACCGCTATATACTACTGCCCAAACTGCTGTATTCTACAGACCATATTCCTGTATACTACTTCCCAAGCCCCTGTAAACTACTGCCCCTACCTCTGTTGTATAGCTCCTATATATCCTTATATCGTGTTAAGTTAGCATAGGTACATTTGAGATTTAAACGCCATTTTTCCTTTCTTGCAACTTCTGCACACGACCCTTAATTGTTGACTTAGCTTTCAACCTAGTGGTTTGCCGTGGTGTATGTGAGAATAATATGTTATTGCTCTGATATCAGTTTTGTTTAATAAACCATGTCTGCACGGAGAGTGCTGAAGTTTCAGGAGCAACACGATATGGAATTGTTATGAGGTCTGATCTCCACGCCTTCATAGTCATAACACAAGTGCAGCCTTTGCCAACTTGGGCTTGAGGCGGGATTGATATTGCTTTGCACGAGAATTGTTAACACACTTGATGCGGTGCACATGCAGAGAGAGCTGGTGTATGCTGATGTGATTCCTTCATGCTAGGACACTAAGGTATGGGCCCGCCCTAAAACAACCCAAAGAGACCTTCTTAGCTAATAATATAATATATGTGTCAGGGAGGGTGAGATATAAGTGTTGTTAACTCTTATTCATTACAGCATGTTAACATGCTGTCACCATTCGCTTTTTATGTCTTAGTAACTATGCTGATAATTTTGCTACTGATAATAAGTATACTTGTATTATCAAAGATACTGCGCCTGAGAAGACGGCATTAGTAAATAAACATTTCAAATGCACATGTGTCTTCTTTACTCCATGTTCTGGTTTGTAATGATAATATAACGAAAGAGTGTTCATGAGTCCCACGTACCCTGAGGTACTGTAAGTTCATGTTCTGGTTTGTCTAAACATTGGGTGTTTGAAATGTCCAATGAGACACTGTAGCTAGCTCGGTAAGGGGTGAGTTGGTTGCTAAGGTAAGTTTTGGGACATCCTAATTTGCCGAGGTTCCACTCCTCTGTGCACAGTTCTGTGTGAGTACAGAAACCCTGCAACATGGCGCCCAACGGTTTTCGGTGGTCTTATATCATGACACTCGAGTAGTTTATCGTTCATGCCTGAACCCCTTCACATCCGTTTCCGGAAAACGGGGTGTCGGTGAAACCTACCTATTTTTTTAAATAGGTCTTTATTCAAGCTTGATTCTTTCTCAAAAGGTTTCTTTGAATTACTACCCAGTTGTGCTACAAAGTATTCTTTGTTTTTTCTTGTTTCCAATTCTGTAATGGCGGCAGCGGTGGCTATTGCGCAGCATAGTCGCGTAGCGGTACGCAACCATCTTCAGACGTACCAGGTCCCAGTAGATGGGATGGCTGTGATTTTCGTGGTATGTGCAGATCCGGCGTTTCCTTACGAGTTGTTTTACTCTTGGGTTACGTTTCCGGCTGTGGACGCTAATTCTGGTTTGTTCCACTCCTACACCGCCTCGGATGTCCCAGCTGAATATACGCCGTACAGGGCATTGGAAATACCTATTGATCATTGGCAGCATCGAGTTTGGTTTGATGGCGCCCTCCCCCACTCTATGTCCCCTGCGAGGTTAGGTCCACTCTCAATTCCAGGTACTAATTGGCCTGCGTTGGGTGGCTTTACCCCGCACCCGAATCACGGGGCTTGCACCCTGGCAGAAATTCGCAGGCTGCATGTAGTTTCCATTTCCGTGATTCGTGCTTTAGTGCAATACATCGGTCGACATCTTCCTGGTGGTCCCCAGGGGGGTGCGGACCGCTCCCATGGAACGAGGCGGAATGCGTCTCAATCCAGTGATGGTAAATTCGGTTTTTGGTGCGCGTCCGGTTGACAACGATGACTTCCCATTCTGGCTAGCAGAGAAGTTTGATCAACTGGAAGCGGTTTTTCCGAATTCTACTCCTGCTGATAAACATAGAATGTTGACGATTACTCTACCGAAGGATATTACTCCTGAACTTGCTGACTGTGACAGCTGGGGAAAAACATTTGCGGCAGTTTATACAAGGTGCTTCGGCACCCCGTCTATGACTGCCCTGCCTGAAATCGTTAGACGTGTTCAGAATGATCACGGTCCAGAGGCAGCGGTTGAATTGGGTATGCGCCTGTGTGGTTCTTTTGAGATTGTAAGTGATCTCATTCTCTCCAATGTTAAAGGAGATGCTGTTAACTTTCAGGTGTCGAATGCTTTGGCTGCTCTGCCCGATGCCGACAAACCCCGCCAGTTAGCAAAGATTGTGGTGGCCGCTTATAAAACGATTGGCCGCACAAGTAGAGGTCTGAAATATTTTCCAGTGAAGGAGAAAAAACAACCACAGGGACAATCTGCAGTGACAGATGCCCAGCCCAAGTCCAAGAAACAAAATTGGCCTAAAAAACAGACACAGGGGAAGCAGACAACGCAGACTCAGGGGACTTTTCCTGCAATACAAGCTCCTGCGCCACCCGAAAAAGTTTATGATTTGCGCGACCGCGCGATGATTAAATCGCCTGATCGTTTTCAGGGTTCTGATCAACGCTCTCCTCGTTCCTTTCAGGACACATCGGCCCAGAAGACCGGTGGAGGAGGAGGGGGTGGACGTGGACGTGGTGGCCAACAAGGACGTGGCCAGTCCCGCCAGACGGACGGCGCAGTGAAGCAGGAGGATTCTACGCCTAGGCGTCCGCAGTTTGCGAAAAAGAAAGTCGCAGCCTTAACAGCGCATCGATATGCCACAGATAGTGAGAACGCGGCTTCGGAATCTGACGTGGGCTCTGACCTTGCTGGACAGCGCGGCGGAGATAACCATAGTCAGAGAGGCGCTGCGTCCACTACTGAGGGTGACAGCGACTGATGTCTACGTTGTGGTAGAAACAGCGGATACGAGACTTGCTCCCCCTGAAAGACTATATGAAATTGTCCTGTTAATTGAAGGTGACATACAGCGTACCGTTAAAGGTGTATTTTGGGAGAATCTGTCTTCTCCATATGATATTTTGCTTTCGGAGGCTGACTGGCCCCCACCTTTTGTGCTCGCGGCGCCGCGAGGGGAGGAGGTGATCCTACCCAGTTTCGCGAACACTGTCTCGAAAGAGCATGCGCAGCATTTTGCAGAAGAGTGGGCTCGGGCTCTCGCGCCGGCGCTGTACCGTAACCAATGTGGTTGGGATAAATTGTCGCCTTGCCACGAAATTCCGTTGCGGTCTCAGCCGCAGCCTCAACCTCAATATCCCATTCGGCGTGAAGCGAAAACTTCCGTCGCGGAAATCCTTGAACAATTGGAATATCAGGGAGTTATTGAAACGTGTGTGTCACCGATGAATAATCCCCTTTTTACTGTGAACAAACCTGACGGATCATATCGTTTGGTTTTGGATTACCGGCATTTAAACTCGCATTGCCGTAACTGTGCAGTACAGAATACCCACGGCTCTGCCCTAGTGGATAGTCTCGTGCGTAAGCGTTTCAAGACAACGCTTGACATATCCAATGGTTTTTATGCCCACAGATTGGACAGCTTTAGCTCCCAATGGACCAGTTTTACGAGCGCTGGAGTCCAAAAGCAATTCCGGCGTCTTCCAATGGGCTACAAGAATAGTCCTGGTATATTTACCGCTCGAATTGTCTCTATTCTGGAGGCACTCGACCCTGATGCTTTTTCGTATGTGGATGACATATATCTCACTGACGACGATATTTGGGAGCATCTGTGTCGTGTAAATTCTGTTGTTTGCAACTTCGCGGACATGGGTTACAAATTTAACTTTGCAAAATCGCACATTGCTGAACACACAGTGTTGTTTTTGGGCTATGAGCTCAACAATGAAGGTAGAGGTTTGGCTCCTCACTTCTTAGAGAAGTGCGCACAATTGCGCGCTCCAACAACACTGAAAAAATTACAGTCTTTACTGGGCTTTTTGAATTTCGGTAGGACTTACATTCCGGAATATGCTCAGCGTATCAAGCCTTTGTATGCTTTGATACAACCTACTTTCTCAAAATCATGGTGGCTGCCTGAGCATTCAGCCATTTTGCAATCCTTGCAGGCTGATCTGCTCGCTTCTAAATATTTACTGACTCGTGACAACCACACCAACCTGGTCATAAGAATAATTCCTGGGACGGTGGGTTTCACGTACCTCACTTTTAATGAAGGTGACACGGTACCTATTGCTTACAAGTCACACTTGTACACTTCGGCTGAGATGCGGTTTCCCACAGTGGAAAAGGTTTTAACTGCTGTACAGATGGCAATTCTAAAAGAACGTGCTCTGTCGCAGGGGAAGCGCATGCTAGTGGTAACACCCTGTCCTCATTTGGAGGTAGTCACGAAAGCCAGTGTACCAAATTCAAAGGCTTTGCACCCTCGGTGGATTCAGTGGGCTGCGTCATTGTCATCCGCGGATGTCATGTTTATTTTTGACGCTTCCTTACGGTCGCAGGAGTACTTGCAGTATGAATTCGTTCATCCTGCTCCTCTGGCGATGCGACCTTTGGAGGACTTCCATTGCATCATTTACACTGATGGGTCGGCGCAGGTTGCGCATGGCTCTAAACATGCCTACGTTTCCGCATGCGCCATTGTGGTCGGTGCTATGTTGAATGATGAGTTCATTTCCAGGGAGGTACACACGTTGCCCTTGGGCGATTGCACCGCACAATTGGCAGAGTTTCGTGCTCTCTTACTAGCTTTGGAGTACGCAGATCCAAGTGTTACTACTCTAATTGTAAGTGATTCTTACTAGTGTGTCCAGTCTTACAATGAAAACTTGTTCTTTTGGATTCAAAATGATTTTCATGATTCCAAGGGTAGCACAATAAAACATAAAATGATCTGGGTTCGAGTGGCAGAGCTTAAGGCTATGTTGCCGCTCGTTTATGTGATTCATACTCTCGGTCATCAGCGCGTGGGAGTACACGCTGTTGGCAACTCGCTTGCTGATGAAGCGGCGAAATCAGCAGTATCTACATACTTAGTTGCAGCAGTTACTAGGTCTAAAACCAAGATTGATAGCGACATCTTGGCAGCGATTGCTGCCTCTGAGAAGGGAAGTAAACATCCTGCGGGATTCCCTTCGAAGTACAAATACCACTTAAGTCCCGAAAAGGTTCCTTTTGTGACAATTCCTGATGTTGGAGAACGGCTGATTCCCAACTCGGATCGCAGAGCAGACTTGATTACAGCGGCTCATGAAGGTGTGGCGTCTGCGCATGCGGGCGTCTCGGCAACTGTAACTCAATTACAATTACGTTTCTGGTGGCGGGGACTGTACAAACAGACGCGTGATTATGTCCTTCTTTGTGACATATGCCAGCAGATTAAACCTTCAACTGCTACGCGTCCGCCTCAGACTCAGTTGTACATTTCTAATAAACCGCTAGGCTGTGTTTATTTAGATCACTGCGGTCCATTTTCATCTGATACTGCGTATAAATACATCTTAGTAGCAGTTGACTCATGCACACGCTTTGTGTGGGTATGGCCACATCGCAGCGCTGATTCACGGACTGTCATTAGAGATTTGCGTATCTTTATAGGGATTTTTGCCTGTGGTACCTTCCATTCGGATCAGGGTCCGGCTTTCGCCTCTAAGGCGTATAAGGATGCCATGACTTCGATGGGGGTCCAAGTCAAGTTTTCGTCACCCTACAGACCTGAGGGTAATAGTGTAGTTGAACGAATGAACCGTGATTTAAAGCAATCTTTGACAGCCCGAGTTATAGGCACTGGCAGAAACTGGCTGGCTCACCTCTATGGCGTGCAGCGTGCTCTTAATAATCTCCCTAGAAGGTCTCTGGGTGGGCGGACCCCATACGAAATGCTCTTTGGCATCAAGATGTACGTCCCTGACCTTGACGGTCTAGACTCAATGGTTCGCGCCACTTCCTTTGACGCAGATGAACATTGCAATGTTTTACAGAATCTACAAAAGACCAGAGACACTCTTGCAAAGGAACATTTGCCCTCCACATCGGATGATGCGTTGCAGATCCCGGTAGTTGGCTGGCTGCCCCAAGTTGGCGAACTGGTTCGAGAGAAGATCGACAACAAGAAAGAGTTTGGTCCCTCCTATCGAGCTCCAGTCCCAGTGCTTGGAGTGAAGGGCACGAGAACAGTCATTCTACCACCACTTCCAGGTCGTAAGGAAAACAGGTTTATTTCTATTGACAATGTCAAGATACACAGAGTGGCCGATTCTTCTTAGCATGACACCGGCTGTTTCCTGTCCTTCCATTGTGAGAAATTCAATTATGCCCACTGCTTCTAATAATGAACCTGAGGTGGCCATCGAATTACCTGCTGTTTCCAGTCCATTATTGAATAATTTACCAGGAACTAACCTTGATGAGACAGACTATACATACCCCACTGATTTGTCCATGCCTGACCTGCAAGCTCGTTTAGCCACGGAATCCAGATTTTCATTTGACTCTGCTTCCCTTGCCTCGAAAAAACCCTCTAAAATTGCAGTATATGCTAGCCTGTTTAAAAAACATTTTTTGATACCTCCTTGGATATACATTTGGCTGGTCCTTTTTTCAGTTTACCTTTTTATGTCAATTGGTTTTGTGTTTTATTTTTTTCGGATTATGAATGGACACTATGTCGAGGAGAGAACTTGCATTACTCATTTAAATGGAACATTGGCCCCACTTTCCTCTTCACATTCTACACATAGATTAAAAAGAGACTTGACTTTGGTTAACATCACAGCATGGCCTGTTCTGGATGGAATCGCGTGGGATGCAGTTCGTTTTCAGATTCATGGTCCAACGGAAGTCGTTAATGTTCCTAATGTACTGAGAGTTAATATGGGGGATGTGGTGAAACAAAACATTCGTTCTGATGATTGGGATGTTAATGCTGTGGAAAGTTTGTTTTCTGATTTGAAATACTATGCTGCTTTTGATGCTGAGGATTTATATTTAGAATCTGCTAATTATGGTGAATTGTTCTGTTACCAACATTATGGCAATCACTTCTTACACAAGACATCTTCCCGAAGGGATGCAGTTAATTTTACTCAATGGGAACATTGCCCAGCACCTACACAAGGGAGTTCAGAAACGTTTCTTAAAAAGTATACTTATTTCACTGACTTTAATCAGTCCAATCCCGAGTCATTTTATTTTAAATTTAACAAACAGCCACTGTCCAAGGTTCGACTTACAAATACAAAATTGTTGTATTCGAAGGCCTTCCTAGATCAATTAGTTACTGGGGGGTATGAGTTATGGAAGGATACCATAGACCTTAAATCAGTTTGGGGCTCAAGGGCCTGGCAGGTACGAGGCACTGAGGCTTTGCACCGTGCATGTCTCATCCCAAATCATATGTGGTTTTTAAATGAAACCATTTCCCAGACCACATGCTTTGGATTGGCTACATCTAAAAGGTTGAACACCCCGTCTTTCCCGGAGTTGGAGGAATATGAGAATTGGAGTAATTTTACTAAATTGTCCATTAGAGAAATACAGGCTCTGCTTCTGAATTCCTCCTTTAACATTTCCGTTATGAATCCCAAGGGTTGGCTGCTTTGGCACCGTAGTGCTGATTCTTGCCAAAAAAGATTTTTAAATATAACTGACGGTTTTAAGACTGTTAGATCTGATCCCCGTTTTGATTTGAGTCATACTGTCACCTCTTACTCTGTGGGCAAGTTGTGTCAAGCTTGGCTGAAACATTCAACTTTACCTGCGGTTAAGTATCACCTTTCCAAACTGAATGCAGACGTGGATTTGAATGATTTCATTAAAGGCCCAGCTAGTGGCAGGTCGAAAAGATGGTTATATGGGGTTTACAATGAAATTTGGAAACTCTCACAGATTGAGGCTGCTTCACGCCTTAGGGCTATTGATCAGGCGAATCTTGAGAAAGTGCTTGCAGTTGTTGACAATAGCATTAACGTGCTTTCCTCTAGAATTTACACATTAGATAATATTGTGTCGTCTGTTGTTGATATTGTGCATGATGAAGTGTCTGTATTATACCATGGTCAAAATCAATTACGGTCAATCATGCAGTTTGCATGGACACTTCAGACTCTGAAAATGGGTAAAGTTCCCTGGGGATACATGAACGTTTCCTCTTTATTTGCACCGTTTAATTTGACAGACAAACAACGCTTGCTTTCAATGCGTGATGCTTCCTTTTCTATGCTACATATTGAAAGGTTGGAATCTTTACCTTTTTCTGTGGCAGAAGCCACTGCTGCTACGTGGCTTGTCCACGGTTTAATAACGCTGCCTTTTGCTTTATATAAGTTTTCAAATTGTATGAAATATGTGCCAATAGGTCGTTTTGAACCCTTAGGTAGCGGTTTTCTTCATGAGGTCTGGTCACTCCCATACACATACAGATGTTTCAAGGATGAACAAGAAGTTTATCTAACAGGGGATGAGTGTACTGAGACGCCAGATCATTCTTTAATGTGTAGACACATACAGTTACACGGTTCATGTAACAAGGACAGACCGAATATGGCTTGCGTTTTACAGGGCACGCCAGTTCCTGCTATCATCCCCACGTTTAAATTGTTAGAGAATGGTAGTTATTTAATGCTCAATAATGAAAACTGTTGTGGTTTAATTAAAGGTATAGCTTTCATAGTAACGGTTAGTGAGCAAGTTATTTGCTGCAGAAATGTTCTTTATCCTCCCACACGTGAACATAGGGAGTCTTCCATTTGGCCACAGATACCGACCTTGGGAGCAGAATTCAGCGGCATGGCTAGAATAAGAGCTCTATTGTCCCAGAAAGAGGTGGCCTTGAGCTCGGCCCGTGAAACTTTCGTGCTTCACATTGCTAACACCCGTACGGAGGTTCAGGCTCTATTAAACACTGATTTGCCTTTGCATTTCGGAGCCATGGTCCGTTCTATCTTTAACGCATCCTCCACAACGGGCCTAGCACATTTTTTTAAAGTTGTGAGCGGTGGTCTCGTGACTTCCTTTGAGAAGATTTTTGGAGTCATCCCTGCCTTCTTCCATTCTATTTTTTCGTCCTTATTTGGAGGGTTCCCATTTTTACTTGCATTAGCGGCTGGCGCATTGGTGGTTTTCTGCCTTTTTAAATATGGATGCCCTTCCTGTGCAAGACCACGCACAGCTGCTGCTGACGCGGTTTCGCAACCGCATGCTTGATTATTATGGCACACTGCCGTTAGCGACTCTAAGCACGGCGTTTGGATTATCTTTTCGGTTCTCCTATTTCACCTGTGTCCAGCCTGTATTTCGCTGCCTGACCTGTGATTTCCTTTGGGCCATTGATTTGTGTCTCTGCGGACCAGTATCTTCTGACGTCGATTTTGATCAACTGATGAGTCCTATCATTGCTCACGAGTTGGTTTGTTCTGACGAAAGGATTATGGCCTTGGCGGTGGCACATGGACTAATGGGTCCCTGGGATGTGTTGTCGGCAGCGCAAAATTTCTTGGAACTAAGTTTTCTTGAGAACCCACCGAGCTGTCCTCTGATGGTTATAGAGGATCCGGTGCTGGAGGATCACGTATGTTCCTTTCATCTTTTAAATTGGATGGCTGAACTGTTTTCGGATGAGGACAGTGACTTCCTCCTGGAGGCTGTTGCAGCTTACTTTTCATATACAGTCTTATCATAGACACTGCCTCAAATTGACATGCTGATTGATAGCATTTCCTTGATTTTATTGACTTTTGGTCAAGACATTTTATTTTTGCTTGCCTATTGGCTTGAGCCACATTATATTGGCTATTTTTTAGCATTAGTTTTTATAATTGAATTTTTATTAATGCTCGTTTATAAATGGATTCTGCTCTCATGTGATGGCACTTCTGTTACCTTATTTAGTCCGTTCTCGGATCATGGGGGGGTGTTGTATAGCTCCTATATATCCTTATATCGTGTTAAGTTAGCATAGGTACATTTGAGATTTAAACGCCATTTTTCCTTTCTTGCAACTTCTGCACACGACCCTTAATTGTTGACTTAGCTTTCAACCTAGTGGTTTGCCGTGGTGTATGTGAGAATAATATGTTATTGCTCTGATATCAGTTTTGTTTAATAAACCATGTCTGCACGGAGAGTGCTGAAGTTTCAGGAGCAACACGATATGGAATTGTTATGAGGTCTGATCTCCACGCCTTCATAGTCATAACACAAGTGCAGCCTTTGCCAACTTGGGCTTGAGGCGGGATTGATATTGCTTTGCACGAGAATTGTTAACACACTTGATGCGGTGCACATGCAGAGAGAGCTGGTGTATGCTGATGTGATTCCTTCATGCTAGGACACTAAGGTATGGGCCCGCCCTAAAACAACCCAAAGAGACCTTCTTAGCTAATAATATAATATATGTGTCAGGGAGGGTGAGATATAAGTGTTGTTAACTCTTATTCATTACAGCATGTTAACATGCTGTCACCATTCGCTTTTTAGGTCTCGCACCTGCGAACCGGATCGCGAAAGCGATCCGTCGCTGCGAGACTTATTGTGATCATTTCAGTTTTCAAGGACTCAAGGGGAACAGACAAGAGACAAGAGAGGTGAACGCGCAGATCTTCAACTTGGATTAGGTCACGCCATCCACTGTGAACAGCATGTCAGTTTCAGTTTTCCAAGAGCAGTTCTACATTGTTACTTTGTTGCAGTTTAAAAGTTTCGTTTTTGCTTTACTGGTTCAGGGGCAGCTGGCTTTTTGATTACTGCACCCTGCACTCAGCAGCAATGTGCACCCTGAACTCAGCAGAGTGGCGTGCTGGGCTATGGAGCGCTGCGCTGTAGAGTGGAGCGCTGCGCTGTAGAGTAGAGCGCTGCGCTGTAGAGTAGAGCGCTGCGCTGTAGAGTAGAGCGCTGCGCTGTAGAGTAGAGCACTGAATAGTGGAATAGTGCACTGTAAAGTGGAGTGCTGCGCTGTAGAGTAGAAAACTGCGCCGTAGAGTAGAGCACTGCGCTGTAGAGTAGAGCACTGTAGAGTGGAGCGCTGCGCTGTAGAGTGGAGCACTGCGCTGTAGAGTGGAGCGCTGCGATAAAGAGTGGAGCGCTGCGCTGTAGAGTGGAGCGCTGCATAGTGGAATAGTGCACTGTAAAGTGGAGCGCTGCGCTGTAGAGTGGAGAGCTGCGCTGTAGAGTGGAGAGCTGCGCTGTAGAGTGGAGCGCTGCGCTGTAGAGTGGAGCGCTGCGCTGTAGAGTGGAGCGCTGCGCTGTAGAGTGGAGCGCTGTATAGTGGAGTGGTGCGCTGTAGAGTGGAGTGGTGCGCTTTGTGGAGCGCGGCGCTGTAGAGTGGAGCGCTGCGCTGTAGAGTGGAGCGCTGTAGAGTGGAGTGCTGCGCTGTAGAGCGCTGTGCTGCACTGTAGAGTGGAGCGTTGCGCTGTAGAGTGGAGCGCTGTAGAGTGGAGCGCTGCGCTGTAGAGTGGAGCGCTGCGCTGTAGAGTGGAGCGCTGCGCTGTAGAGTGGAGCACTGCGCTGTAGAGTGGAGCGCTGCATAGTGGAATAGTGCACTGTAAAGTGGAGCGCTGCGCTGTAGAGTGGATCGCTGTGCTGTAGAGTGGATCACTGTGCTGTAGAGTGGAGTGCTGCGCTGTAGAGTGGAGCGCTGCGCTGTAGAGTGGAGCGCTAAATAGTGGAATAGTGCTGCGCTGTGGAGCGCTGAGCTGTAGAGTGGAGCGCTGCGCTGTAGAGTGGAGCGCTGCGCTGTAGAGTGGAGCGCTGCGCTGTAGAGTGGAGCGCTGCGCTGTAGAGTGGTGCCCTGCGCTGTAGAGTGGAGCGCTGAATAGTGGAATAGTGCACTGTAAAGTGGAGCGCTGCGCTGTAGAATGGAGCGCTGCGCTGTAGAGTGGAGCGATGCGCTGTAGAGTGGAGCGCTGAATAGTGGAATAGTTCGCTGTAGAGTGCTGCGCTGTAGAGTGGAGTGCTGCGCTGTAGAGTGGAGTGCTGCGCTGTAGAGTGGAGCGCTGCGCTGTAGAGTGGAGCGCTGCGCTGTAGAGTGGAGCGCTGCGCTGTAGAGTAGAGCACTGCGCTGTAGAGTGGAGCGCTGAATAGTGGAATAGTGCACTGTAAAGTGGAGTGCTGCACTGTAAAGTGGAGGAGCGCTGCGCTGTAGAGCGCTGCGCTGTAGAGTAGAGCGCTGCGATGTAGAGTAGAGCGCTGTACAGTGGAGTGGTGCGCTGTAGAGTGGAGCGCTGAATAGTTCACTGTAGAGTGGAGCGCTGCGCTGTAGAGTGGAGCGCTGCGCTGTAGAATGGAGCGCTGCGCTGTAGAGTGGAGCGCTGCGCTGTAGAGTGGAGCGCTGCGCTGTAGAGTGGAGCTCTAAATAGTGGAATAGTGCTGCGCTGTGGAGTGGAGCGCTGCGCTGTAGAGTGGAGCGCTGCGCTGTAGAGTGCAGCGCTGCGCTGTAGAGTGCAGCGCTGCGCTGTAGAGTGGAGCGCTGCGCTGTAGAGTGGAGCGCTGAATAGTGGAATAGTTCACTGTAGAGTGGAGCGCTGCGCTGTAGAGTGGAGCGCTGCGCTGTAGAGTGGAGCGCTGCGCTGTAGAGTGGAGCGCTGCGCTGTAGAGTGGAGCAGTTCACTGTAAAGTGGAGTGCTGCACTGTAAAGTGGAGGAGCGCTGCGCTGTAGAGTAGAGCACTGCGCTGTAGAGTGGAGTGCTGAATAGTGGAATAGTTCACCGTAAAGTGGAGTGCTGCACTGTAAAGTGGAGGAGCGCTGCGCTGTAGAGTAGAGCGCTGCGCTGTAGAGTAGAGCGCTGCGCTGTAGAGTAGAGCGCTGCGCTGTATAGTAGAGCGCTGCGCTGTAGAGTAGAGCGCTGTAGAGTAGAGCGCTGCGCTGTAGAGTAGAGCGCTGTATAGTGGAGTGGTGCGCTGTATAGTGGAGTGGTGCGCTTTGTGGAGCGCGGCGCTGTAGAGTGGAGCGCTGTAGAGTGGAGTGCTGCGCTGTAGAGCGCTGCGCTGTAGAGTGGAGCGCTGCGCTGTAGAGTGGAGCGCTGCGCTGTAGAGTGGAGCGCTGCGCAGTAGAGTGGAGCGCTGCGCTGTAGAGTGGAGCGCTGCGCTGTAGTGTGGAGCGCTGCATAGTGGAATAGTGCACTGTAAAGTGGAGCGCTGCGCTGTAGAGTGGAGAGCTGCGCTGTAGAGTGGAGAGCTGCGCTGTAGAGTGGAGCGCTGCGCTGTAGAGTGAAGCGCTGCGCTGTAGAGTGGAGCGCTGCGCTGTAGAGTGGAGCGCTGTATAGTGGAGTGGTGCGCTGTAGAGTGGAGTGGTGCGCTTTGTGGAGCGCAGCGCTGTAGAGTGGAGCGCTGCGCTGTAGAGTGGAGCGCTGTAGAGTGGAGTGCTGCGCTGTAGAGCGCTGCGCTGTAGAGTGGAGCGTTGCGCTGTAGAGTGGAGCGCTGTAGAGTGGAGCGCTGCGCAGTAGAGCGCTGCGCTGTAGAGTGGAGCGCTGCGCTGTAGAGTGGAGCGCTGCGCTGTAGAGTGGAGCTCTAAATAGTGGAATAGTGCTGCGCTGTGGAGTGGAGCGCTGCGCTGTAGAGTGGAGCGCTGCGCTGTAGAGTGGAGCGCTGCGCTGTAGAGTGGAGCGCTGCGCTGTAGAGTGGAGCGCTGCGCTGTAGAGTGGAGCGCTGCGCTGTAGAGTGGAGCGCTGAATAGTGGAATAGTTCACTGTAGAGTGGAGCGCTGCGCTGTAGAGTGGAGCGCTGCGCTGTAGAGTGGAGCGCTGCGCTGTAGAGTGGAGCGCTGCGCTGTAGAGAGGAGCAGTTCACTGTAAAGTGGAGTGCTGCACTGTAAAGTGGAGGAGCGCTGCGCTGTAGAGTAGAGCACTGCGCTGTAGAGTAGAGCGCTGCGCTGTAGAGTAGAGCGCTGCGCTGTAGAGTAGAGCACTGAATAGTGGAATAGTGCACTGTAAAGTGGAGTGCTGCGCTGTAGAGTAGAAAACTGCGCCGTAGAGTAGAGCACTGCGCTGTAGAGTAGAGCACTGTAGAGTGGAGCGCTGCGCTGTAGAGTGGAGCACTGCGCTGTAGAGTGGAGCGCTGCGATAAAGAGTGGAGCGCTGCGCTGTAGAGTGGAGCGCTGCATAGTGGAATAGTGCACTGTAAAGTGGAGCGCTGCGCTGTAGAGTGGAGAGCTGCGCTGTAGAGTGGAGAGCTGCGCTGTAGAGTGGAGAGCTGCGCTGTAGAGTGGAGCGCTGCGCTGTAGAGTGGAGCGCTGCGCTGTAGAGTGGAGCGCTGCGCTGTAGAGTGGAGCGCTGTATAGTGGAGTGGTGCGCTGTAGAGTGGAGTGGTGCGCTTTGTGGAGCGCGGCGCTGTAGAGTGGAGCGCTGCGCTGTAGAGTGGAGCGCTGTAGAGTGGAGTGCTGCGCTGTAGAGCGCTGTGCTGCACTGTAGAGTGGAGCGTTGCGCTGTAGAGTGGAGCGCTGTAGAGTGGAGCGCTGCGCTGTAGAGTGGAGCTCTGCGCTGTAGAGTGGAGTGCTGCGCTGTAGAGTGGAGCACTGCGCTGTAGAGTGGAGCGCTGCATAGTGGAATAGTGCACTGTAAAGTGGAGCGCTGCGCTGTAGAGTGGATCGCTGTGCTGTAGAGTGGATCACTGTGCTGTAGAGTGGAGTGCTGCGCTGTAGAGTGGAGCGCTGCGCTGTAGAGTGGAGCGCTAAATAGTGGAATAGTGCTGCGCTGTGGAGCGCTGAGCTGTAGAGTGGAGCGCTGCGCTGTAGAGTGGAGCGCTGCGCTGTAGAGTGGAGCGCTGCGCTGTAGAGTGGTGCCCTGCGCTGTAGAGTGGAGCGCTGAATAGTGGAATAGTGCACTGTAAAGTGGAGCGCTGCGCTGTAGAATGGAGCGCTGCGCTGTAGAGTGGAGCGATGCGCTGTAGAGTGGAGCGCTGAATAGTGGAATAGTTCGCTGTAGAGTGCTGCGCTGCAGAGTGGAGTGCTGCGCTGTAGAGTGGAGTGCTGCGCTGTAGAGTGGAGTGCTGCGCTGTAGAGTGGAGCGCTGCGCTGTAGAGTGGAGCGCTGCGCTGTAGAGTAGAGCACTGCGCTGTAGAGTGGAGCGCTGAATAGTGGAATAGTGCACTGTAAAGTGGAGTGCTGCACTGAAAAGTGGAGGAGCGCTGCGCTGTAGAGCGCTGCGCTGTAGAGTAGAGCGCTGCGATGTAGAGTAGAGCGCTGTACAGTGGAGTGGTGCGCTGTGGAGTGGAGCGCTGAATAGTTCACTGTAGAGTGGAGCGCTGCGCTGTAGAGTGGAGCGCTGCGCTGTAGAATGGAGCGCTGCGCTGTAGAGTGGAGCGCTGCGCTGTAGAGTGGAGCGCTGCGCTGTAGAGTGGAGCTCTAAATAGTGGAATAGTGCTGCGCTGTGGAGTGGAGCGCTGCGCTGTAGAGTGGAGCGCTGCGCTGTAGAGTGGAGCGCTGCGCTGTAGAGTGCAGCGCTGCGCTGTAGAGTGCAGCGCTGCGCTGTAGAGTGGAGCGCTGCGCTGTAGAGTGGAGCGCTGAATAGTGGAATAGTTCACTGTAGAGTGGAGCGCTGCGCTGTAGAGTGGAGCGCTGCGCTGTAGAGTGGAGCGCTGCGCTGTAGAGTGGAGCGCTGCGCTGTAGAGTGGAGCAGTTCACTGTAAAGTGGAGTGCTGCACTGTAAAGTGGAGGAGCGCTGCGCTGTAGAGTAGAGCACTGCGCTGTAGAGTGGAGTGCTGAATAGTGGAATAGTTCACCGTAAAGTGGAGTGCTGCACTGTAAAGTGGAGGAGCGCTGCGCTGTAGAGTAGAGCGCTGCGCTGTAGAGTAGAGCGCTGCGCTGTAGAGTAGAGCGCTGCGCTGTATAGTAGAGCGCTGCGCTGTAGAGTAGAGCGCTGTAGAGTAGAGCGCTGCGCTGTAGAGTAGAGCGCTGTATAGTGGAGTGGTGCGCTGTATAGTGGAGTGGTGCGCTTTGTGGAGCGCGGCGCTGTAGAGTGGAGCGCTGTAGAGTGGAGTGCTGCGCTGTAGAGCGCTGCGCTGTAGAGTGGAGCGCTGCGCTGTAGAGTGGAGCGCTGCGCTGTAGAGTGGAGCGCTGCGCAGTAGAGTGGAGCGCTGCGCTGTAGAGTGGAGCGCTGCGCTGTAGAGTGGAGCGCTGCATAGTGGAATAGTGCACTGTAAAGTGGAGCGCTGCGCTGTAGAGTGGAGAGTTGCGCTGTAGAGTGGAGAGCTGCGCTGTAGAGTGGAGAGCTGCGCTGTAGAGTGGAGCGCTGCGCTGTAGAGTGAAGCGCTGCGCTGTAGAGTGGAGCGCTGCGCTGTAGAGTGGAGCGCTGTATAGTGGAGTGGTGCGCTGTAGAGTGGAGTGGTGCGCTTTGTGGAGCGCAGCGCTGTAGAGTGGAGCGCTGCGCTGTAGAGTGGAGCGCTGTAGAGTGGAGTGCTGCGCTGTAGAGCGCTGCGCTGTAGAGTGGAGCGTTGCGCTGTAGAGTGGAGCGCTGTAGAGTGGAGCGCTGCGCAGTAGAGCGCTGCGCTGTAGAGTGGAGCGCTGTAGAGTGGAGCGCTGCGCTGTAGAGTGGAGCGCTGCGCTGTAGAGTGGAGCTCTAAATAGTGGAATAGTGCTGCGCTGTGGAGTGGAGCGCTGCGCTGTAGAGTGGAGCGCTGCGCTGTAGAGTGGAGCGCTGCGCTGTAGAGTGCAGCGCTGCGCTGTAGAGTGGAGCGCTGCGCTGTAGAGTGGAGCGCTGCGCTGTAGAGTGGAGCGCTGAATAGTGGAATAGTTCACTGTAGAGTGGAGCGCTGCGCTGTAGAGTGGAGCCCTGCGCTGTAGAGTGGAGCGCTGCGCTGTAGAGTGGAGCGCTGCGCTGTAGAGTGGAGCAGTTCACTGTAAAGTGGAGTGCTGCACTGTAAAGTGGAGGAGCGCTGCGCTGTAGAGTAGAGCACTGCGCTGTAGAGTGGAGTGCTGAATAGTGGAATAGTTCACCGTAAAGTGGAGTGCTGCACTGTAAAGTGGAGGAGCGCTGCGCTGTAGAGTAGAGCGCTGCGCTGTAGAGTAGAGCGCTGCGCTGTAGAGTAGAGCGCTGCGCTGTAGAGTAGAGCGCTGCGCTGTATAGTAGAGCGCTGCGCTGTAGAGTAGAGCGCTGTAGAGTAGAGCGCTGCGCTGTAGAGTAGAGCGCTGTATAGTGGAGTGGTGCGCTGTATAGTGGAGTGGTGCGCTTTGTGGAGCGCGGCGCTGTAGAGTGGAGCGCTGTAGAGTGGAGTGCTGCGCTGTAGAGTGGAGCGCTGCGCTGTAGAGTGGAGCGCTGCGCTGTAGAGTGGAGCGCTGCGCTGTAGAGTGGAGCGCTGCGCTGTAGAGTGGAGCGCTGCGCTGTAGAGTGGAGCGCTGCATAGTGGAATAGTGCACTGTAAAGTGGAGCGCTGCGCTGTAGAGTGGAGAGCTGTGCTGTAGAGTGGAGAGCTGCGCTGTAGAGTGGAGAGCTGCGCTGTAGAGTGGAGCGCTGCGCTGTAGAGTGAAGCGCTGCGCTGTAGAGTGGAGCGCTGCGCTGTAGAGTGGAGCGCTGTATAGTGGAGTGGTGCGCTGTAGAGTGGAGTGGTGCGCTTTGTGGAGCGCAGCGCTGTAGAGTGGAGCGCTGCGCTGTAGAGTGGAGCGCTGTAGAGTGGAGTGCTGCGCTGTAGAGCGCTGCGCTGCGCTGTAGAGTGGAGCGTTGCGCTGTAGAGTGGAGCGCTGTAGAGTGGAGCGCTGCGCAGTAGAGCGCTGCGCTGTAGAGTGGAGCGCTGTAGAGTGGAGCGCTGCGCTGTAGAGTGGAGCGCTGCGCTGTAGAGTGGAGCGCTGCGCTGTAGAGTGGAGCGCTGCGCTGTAGAGTGGAGCGCTGCGCTGTAGAGTGGAGCACTGCGCTGTAGAGTGGAGCGCTGCATAATGGAATAGTGCACTGTAAAGTGGAACGCTGCGCTGTAGAGTGGATCGCTGTGCTGTAGAGTGGATCGCTGTGCTGTAGAGTGGAGCGCTGCGCTGTAGAGTGGAGCGCTGCGCTGTAGAGTGGAGCGCTAAATAGTGGAATAGTGCTGCGCTGTGGAGCGCTGAGCTGTAGAGTGGAGCGCTGCGCTGTAGAGTGGAGCGCTGCGCTGTAGAGTGGAGCACTGCGCTGTAGAGTGGAGCGCTGCGCTGTAGAGTGGAGCGCTGCGCTGTAGAGTGGTGCGCTGCGCTGTAGAGTGGAGCGCTGAATAGTGGAATAGTGCACTGTAAAGTGGAGCGCTGCGCTGTAGAATGGAGCGCTGCGCTGTAGAGTGGAGCGATGCGCTGTAGAGTGGAGCGCTGAATAGTGGAATAGTTCGCTGTAGAGTGCTGCGCTGCAGAGTGGAGTGCTGCGCTGTAGAGTGGAGTGCTGCGCTGTAGAGTGGAGTGCTGCGCTGTAGAGTGGAGTGCTGCGCTGTAGAGTGGAGCGCTGCGCTGTAGAGTGGAGCGCTGCGCTGTAGAGTGGAGCGCTGCGCTGTAGAGTGGAGCGCTGAATAGTGGAATAGTTCACTGTAAAGTGGAGCGCTGCGCTGTAGAGTGGAGCGCTGCGCTGTAGAGTGGAGCGCTGCGCTGTAGAGTGGAGCGCTGCACTGTAGAGTGGAGCGCTGAATAGTGGAATAGATCACTGTAAATTGGAGTGCTGCACTGTACAATGGATTCTAAGTACACAAATTGCCAGCCACACACTTACTCAAATCCTCTATTTTTGAGGGAACAAACCATAAGAGACTTCCTGGTTCGTTCGGGTATATCACTCAAACACTTTTATTATTTATTTGTTTTTTGTCTTTTTTAAAGTATTGATGTATGAAAGGGACACCTTATCGTTTGTACACCTTATATACAATTATTTACAATTCGCGATTATTTACAAACACATACACATAACTAGTTGTATTATACAAAGTGAATTGCTCTGATATATATACACTCAAATATTCATACTATGAAGAAAAAATCATCCGTAATTCCATAAAGACCAGAGTCAAAAGTATAAACTTGATGACAATCATAAATCAATGAACTACAGCTGAATGTAGGCAGTTCAAATAAGGAAAAATAGACTCCAAATTAATTCATTCAGTCCATTCAACCAATAAATGGCTAATCTTTTTACGCCAACGCGTTTCGAATCCGGTATGTCAACTCTACGGATTCTCATCAGGGCTCTGTCTTAATACGGGATATCTGCAAGTGTATAAAATAAGACTTGTTTTAGCTACATTTTTGACAGTTGTTTAGCTTCCAACTACATATAACTCGGATTCCTCATATTACCTGTTGAACCAGCAGCCGCCGGTCAAGGGTAAGGTATTAGTTCTGACTGAGTTTCTTTTCTTTTCGGGATCTAAAAACAAACGCAGGTATCATGACCTGTTCTTGCTCACTTTTTAAGACCAGAATGGGGCACATATGTTATTAACATACCTTACTGGATCATGCTTGTGATCCTACGTTTCCACCAAATGGGAGTTAATTTTCAGTCTTGTGTTACAGCCTGAAAATAATGAGAATAACGTTTTACGCGCTTTTTATGCACAGATGGAGAGAGTATGGCACTCGTAGCTCTACTCGGCATACCTGCTCTGAGGGATTCCTCGCTTGGGCTGTTCGTGTTCTAATCGGTTGCAGCGGTAAACGCTTTCTGACCATGTGGGCACCGCTTTCCTCAATCCTTATTGTTTGCGCTCGCTTTCCCTAGAGGAAATGGCAGCGTTTTATTAGGTATCAGGGGCTACTGCAATATTAGTGGCAAATTGAACCCATGTTAGCTCTAGACTTACTTGAAAAAGCTGTGACTCGGCATCTAGCTCTCATTCACTTAGTTTGGCAGCCATGTTGTAACATGGCTTTGGACCTACTTTTAGCTACTTACTTGGCGGCCATCTTAGAGTGGGGTCGCTAAAGAAAGCTCTCATTCACTTAGTTTGGCAGCCATGTTGTAACGTGGTTTTTGACCTACTTGTAGCTACTTGCTCGGCGGCCATCTTAGAGTGGGGTCGCTAGAGAAGGCTATCATTTAGATGTAAAAAAAGGTGAATTTAAATCACATATGAGAACATACGCGCAATTACCATCGGCCCTTTCTTTTAGAGGCACTTTACCAGGTAAAGCTCACACTCTAGATATTTCAGAAAGCGAGTTAAGCCCGCTGAGTGCGCTATTAAACTTAAGTATAAGGTAGGCCTCTTTTTTTAGTAGAAGTTTATCATGGTCGATGGATCTAGACTGTTGCAGAACATATAGAATTGACCACTTTAAGTCATTCTCAGTGTGTTTATTTTCAATCCAATGCTCCACCATAGGTGCTGTAAGCACTTTATTCTTGATTCTAGACTTATGTTGCGATATGCGCATATTCACTTGTTGTGTTGTCTTGCCTATGTAAATCTTATTGCATGGGCAAATGACTACATACACAACATTTCGTGTTTTACAATTTGAGAAACTTAAGTGTTTCCACTTAATGTTCCCATGTTGGAATTCCTTCCCTTCCACAGTAGTCCCACAGGCCACGCATGTCCCACATTTATGATGTCCCTCAATAAGGTGTACAAACGATAAGGTGTCCCTTTCATACATCAATACTTTAAAAAAGACAAAAAACAAATAAATAATAAAAGGGTTTGAGTGATATACCCGAACGAACCAGGAAGTCTCTTATGGTTTGTTCCCTCAAAAATAGAGGATTTGAGTAAGTGTGTGGCTGGCAATTTGTGTACTTAGAATTTATATTAATGGTCCAGCTAGCCCCACGTCCCTGGACCTGACTCCCCCATTCTTCCAGCACTGTACAGTGGAGCACTGCGCTGTAGAGTGGAGCGCGCTGTAGAGTGGAGCGCTGCGCTGTAGAGTGGAGCGCTGTAGAGTGGAGCGCTGCGCTGTAGAGTGGAGCGCTGCGCTGTAGAGTGGAGCGCTGCATAGTTGAATAGTGCACTGTAAAGTGGAGTGCTGCGCTGTAGTGTAGCGCTGCGCTGTGGAGTAGAGCGCTGAATAGTGGAATAGTGCGCTGAATAGTGGAATAGTGCGCTGTAGAGTGGAGCGCTGCGCTGTAGAGTGGAGCGCTGCGCTGTAGAGTGGAGCGCTGCGCTGTAGAGTGGAGCGCTGCGCTGTAGAGTGGAGCGCTGCGCTGTGGAGTGGAGCGCTGCAGAGTGGAGCGCTGCATTTAATTTAATTTAATTTAATTTAAAGGAGTTTGTAAAGCGCCTGGTGACGCCTCCCGGCGTGTCCCCGCGCTGTGGAGAGAGCATATTAGAAGGAAAGAGAGAGCGCAATCACAAAGTAAAGAGGCAAGTTTTCAACTTCTTTCTAAAAGAGGACTCATTAATCTCTAGCCTGGTATCCAGAGGCAGGAGGTTCCAGTGCCTAGCCGCTAAAGTGCGGAATGATCTACCTCCCATTCTAGCTTTTTTGGGGCAGGCAGTTCTGAGCAGACCTATTCCTTTGGATCTGAGTGGTCTGTTGGGTTCATACAAGGATGCCAGATCCGACATATAGGCCGGTGCTCTGTGATGGATTATCCTATGGCACCATAGCATAGCTTTAAAAACTATCCTCTTACTAATAGGTAGCCAATGGAGGGCTGCCAGAGAGGGTCGTGAGGGGGCTCTGCGGGGAAGCCTTAACACCAGGCGTGCTGCCGAATTTTGTAGAACCTGTAGTTTCTTGATGTTTTTCTCCGATGTGCCCAGGAGCAGTACATTCCCGTAATCAATGCGGGAAGTTATTAATGCCTGCATCATGGTACGTCTGGAGTTAAGAGGTAACAGGTCAAGGGTGCGATTGAGCGTTTTCATCACCCCAAAGCATTTGCCTACAGTTTTCTTTATGTGGCTATCAAAGGACAGCTTGTTGTCAACCCAGACGCCTAGATTCTTCGCCTCTCGGTTAGGAGGAGGCAGAGGACCCAAGCAACTGGGCCACCATTCTGCTGTCCATTTGGCCTCATTGCCTCCAATGATGAGGACCTCCGTTTTTGTACCGTTCAGTTTTAAACAATGCTCTGTCATCCAAGTGGCCAGCTTAGTCATGCAGGCATTAAAGTTATCAGCTTCCATGGACGGGGCTTGGGTCAGAGATATAAAAAGTTGCGTATCGTAGGCGTAAGAGACAAGCTCCACGCCGAACGATTGCACCACCTCTGCCAGGGGGGCCATGTACAGATTGAACAGGGTGGGACTCAGGGCCGAGCCCTGAGGTACCCCCTGTTCAAGCAGCACCCTATCTGAGAGGGAAGTCCCTCTTTGGACTTGAAAGCTCCTATTGATCAAAAATGCTTTCAGCCATCCCAGTGCCTTATTAGTGACTCCAGCTTTGTTTAGACACTGTAGCAAGATGGAGTGTGCTACAGTGTCAAACGCGGCACTGAGATCGAGCATGATGAGGGCCATAGTCTTGCCCCCGTCTGCTCCCTCTCGTAAGGTTTCCGTGGCCCTCAGGAGAGCTGTCTCCGTAGAGAAACCAGATCTGAAACCCGACTGGGACTTATGGAAGACATTATGGGCCTCAAGGTGTTCCATGAGTTGATTGTTGGCAATTTTCTCAGCTAGCTTAGCCACATAAGGTAGCAAGGATATTGGCCGGAGGTTATCCATTGTGTCTTGGCTGATATTCGGCTTTTTTTTAATCGGTAACACTACTGCCTGTTTCCATTCCGCCGGCAAACAAGCAGTGAAGAAGGAGATCTGCAGTAAGTGTCTGAAGTGAGGCTCTAATGCAGGGAAAGCTTCAGCTAAGATTTTAGGAGGCGCCGGGTCTCGGGGAGACCCCGATTTGATTTTATTGCACAATTTAGACAGGACTTCATAAGGGGGAACTTCAAAAGATTTTAGGCACTCAGGTGTATTTACACGGTTGTCATTTTCAGTAAAGTCCGTGGCCGGCTCTGGCTGATTGGAGAAACTTGTATAGATTTTATTAATTTTGCCTGAAAAGTATTGTGCAATTTTATTACAAGATTCCACAGAATCATTTTGGGCGGAGGAAGTCACATCCACTATAGATATTTCTTTATATATCTGAAACAGTTCCCTAGAGGAGTTGCCTGCTTCCATGATACGAGTATGATAGTGTTCTGCCTTGGCCAGACGTACTGATTTATAGTATTCTCTCTGTGCTGCTTTATACTGCATTTTAGTATCTGCACAGAAGTTCTGGCGCCAAGCTCTCTCAAGTTTTTTACATGCCGTCTTCAAAGTTTGCAGTGCTTGGCCAAACCAGGGAGCAGCTTTTTTTGATCTCCTGGCATTGGTCAGGGTGCGACTGGGGGCAGTAATGTCAAGAGCCTTAGTGACGATATTATTTAAGTTCTTGTTAGCTGCCTCACAGTCGTCCCCTTTAGGAGGGCCTTCGTCCTGGGCAATTTGAATGAAAGAATCTAATGAAAAGTTCTTCCATTTTCTGCGTTTATATCGCAGGGATTGATGTCGGAAATGCTCGGTTTTGTCAAGTTGAACCGTGATGGGGATGATATAATGATCCGACCAGGGTATGGGTATAGGATCTGAGGTGTAAACTCCCTGCCAGTTCCCAAAGATGGGGTCTAATAAATGCCCTAATTGATGTGACGGTTCTTTGTTTTTTATTTCGAGCTGTACCGAAAGAAGTTCCATTCGAATATCAGTAGCGTCCTTGTCTAAGGGATCTTCAAAATGAGCATTGAGATCTCCTAGCACTAATACTCTGGATTTCCTAAGTGCTAAATGAGTAATAGCTTCCATTAGGGTAGACGTGAAGTCATACAGTCTACCAGGTGGTCGATATATCAAGATGCCTGATATAGAATGGTTGGGACCGGTGTTGATTGTAAACGATCCGGCTTCACTGTGATCAACCTGTATGTACGATAGGGAGCAGACTAGAGGGGCTTTCGTAGCTATGGCAATGCCGCCTCCTCTACCGTCTTTCCTATCCAATCTAGAAAGGGAGTAGCCGTGGGGCATGGCCTGGATAATGTCCGGGTCTGAGTAATCATCTAGCCAGGTTTCCGTCAGGAAAAGGATGTTAAGGTTTTGGTCCTCAAGTAGATGGAAAATTTCTAGGGCATGCTTGCGTAGAGATCTACAATTAAGTAAAGCTGCTTTGATGGTAGGACCCGTACTAGTGGCTGGGACTTGCAAGATGGGTTCAAAGCTGCACCTCATACATTTTGTTAGCGACTGGGCAGGCATGAAGTGTTTACAAGCGGCAAGCGTGTCAGGTTGTAGTGCAAGCAAAGCATGTCTGCCATACCTTATGGTAGTTTGAGTCGATATGCCAGGGTCCATAGCCCCGCGCCCCGTCCGGCCGCGGACGGGCACAGACGGGCTGGACTTTGGGTCGACTTCGGCGCGCTTCCGGCGCGCCCGCTGCACGCGTCCGCTGCGCGGTCGCTGCCCCAAGCACATTTATGCTGGAGGGAGGGGTCGTTAGAGCGCTGACCTCTGCTCCCTGAGCCCGGATGTGCAAGGCTCCTCCTCTCCCTCCGCATCAAACGCCCATGATTGGACGCGGCGGACCGGGGCGGGAGTAGGAGAGAAACTAAGCAGACAAGGTAAATGCAATGATTCACAGTAAATGTGTCCGATTAACCCACACTGAACGTTTTTAAAAAGATAGCCTCAATTGCTACATTAAAAACTTTCGCTATTACAACAGCGCGAGCAGTGCAGTAAAAAGCAGTTGTGAGCGCTGAGTGAATGGAGGCTGCCTCTGCCACCGGCAACACTCTTCTCCACAGCGCGCACCTGTTTCTGCTGACCTAAATAAACTTTTCGCCTTCAGCGTCACTAGAGCGCTGACCTCTGCTCCCTGAGCCCGGATGTGCAAGGCTCCTCCTGCATAGTGGAATAGTGCACTGTAAAGTGTAGCGCTGCGCTGTAGTGTAGCGCTGCGTTGTAGAGTGGAGCGCTGAGCTGTAGAGCGCTGCGCTGTAGAGTGGAGCGCTGCTCTGTAGAGTGGAGCGCTGCTCTGTAGAGTGGAGCGCTGCTCTGTAGAGTGGAGCGCTGCGCTGTAGAGTGGAGCGCTGAGCTGTAGAGCGCTGCGCTGTAGAGTGGAGCGCTGAGCTGTAGAGCGCCGCGCTGTAGAGTGGAGCGCTGCGCTGTAGAGTGGAGCGCTGCGCTGTAGAGTGGAGCGCTGCGCTGTAGAGTGGAGCGCTGCGCTGTAGAGTGGAGCGCTGCGCTGTAGAGTGGAGCGCTGCGCTGTAGAGTGGAGCGCTGCATAGTTGAATAGTGCACTGTAAAGTGGAGCGCTGCGCTGCAGTGTAGCGCTGCGCTGCAGAGTGTAGCTCTGCGCTGCAGAGTGTAGCGCTGCGCTGCAGAGTGTAGCGCTGCGGAGTGTAGCGCTGCGCTGCAGAGTGTAGCGCTGCATAGTGGAATAGTGCACTGTAAAGTGGAGTGCTGCGCTGTAGTGTAGCGCTGCGCTTTAGAGTGGAGCGCTGAAGAGTGGAGCGCTGCGCTGTAGAGTGGAGCGCTGCATAGTTGAATAGTGCACTGTAAAGTGGAGTGCTGTGCTGTAGTGTAGCGCTGCGCTGTAGTGTAGCGCTGCGCTGTAGAGTGTAGCGCTGCTCTGTAGAGTGGAGCGCTGTAGAGTGGAATGGTGCGCATTGTGGAGCGCTGCGCTGTAGAGTGGAGCGCTGTGCTCTACAGCGCAGCGCTCCACTCTACAGCGCAGCGCTCCACTCTACAGCGCAGCGCTCCACTCTACAGCGCAGCGCTCCACTCTACAGCGCAGCGCTCCACTCTACAGCGCTCCACGCTACAGCGCTCCACACTACAGCGCAGCGCTCCACAGCCCAACGCGCCACTCTACAGCGCAGCGCGCCACTCTACAGCGCAGCACTCCAATCTACAGCGCAGCACTTCACAGTCCAGCACTCCACTCACCAGCGCAGCGCTCCACGCTACAGCGCAGCGCTCCACAGCCCAACGCGCCACTCTACAGCGCAGCGCGCCAGCACAGCGCTCCACTCTACAGCGCAGCACTTCACAGTCCAGCACTCCAATCTACAGCGCAGCACTTCACAGCGCAGCGCTCCACTCTACAGCGCAGCGCTCCACTCTACAGCGCAGCGCTCCACTCTACAGCGCAGCGCTCCACTCTACAGCGCAGCGCTCCACTCTACAGCGCTCCACTCTACAGCGCTCCACTCTACAGCGCTTCACTCTACAGCGCTCCACTCTACAGCGCTCCACTCTACAGCACTCCACTCTACAGCGCTCCACTCTACAGCACAACTATTTTATAAATACACATTTATTATGTACTTAGAACACTTTAAAACGGCCAACTAACTAAAGCAATACAAAACAAATCTAACAGCACATTACCATTATTTTGATATATACCTTAAAGTAAAATACTATATACACAGCTACTTTAGTATTTTACCACTAACATTGCGTTTTAAAATATTGCACTTTCAATATTAACATACCATATAAAACATTATTACAATACAAATGTACTTCAATTTATTTTCATTCGTAGCCTTAAAGCTAAACACTGTGAACACAATTACTTTTGCGTTTCAACACCAATGTATATATAAGCCACACACTGCATTATGCAAAATTGCAACTGTAAAAACTAGCATCTAATGTCTTATTATTACTATATTACAGCAAAATACACAAATGCTCACTTCAAATTATTATCTTGTTACATGGCCGAATACCACTCCGTGATAACAATAAAAACACGCAACACACAATGTTACATTTAAAAAGACATATCAAATATATCGAATATGTAATAAATTAAATACCTTGAAAATGTACTCACAATATAAGCACTACAAATAAAATATAGAGCAGTTTAGCCACCTTCATAGGTAACAAAATTGCAAGTGCAAAATACAAATATAGCAAATACTAATCCATATATACTCTATATACCTATTAATGCATTGCAAACGAAATACCGTCCCTACAAATAAAAAAAACTTCACATATTATAACACGATAACATATATTATTGAAACAGCACGAAATAACAAGTGCATTATATATACATAATCACATAAGAATAACAATTACAATTAGAGACATTGTTACCAAAATACAGTCACATTACAATTAATAAAAGCACTTACATTATGCGCGAAGCGAAGCTCCCTACGAGCGCAACACTCCTTACACCTTCAACGCCGTCGTCAATATAACATTTACACGTGCGGTGATTGCTGCGTTACGTTACGTAACAAAAGAAGCAATCTGATTGGCTACGGCATACGTCACACGCAAAGAGGAGCAAATTAAACCACAGAAAGACTAGACCATGACATTACAAACACCTTCACACATTAGGGGATATTTTAGACGCCATTATTTTCAATACAAAAACATTTGCCGTTCCATAGCACAACTACCCTAAATTCCTTTGTTTGTATTATGGGATTTTACTCCTCTGTTTAGACCTTTGCTAGTACAACTAGGCGAGACGGGCGTATGGGGCACGGGGCAGTGGTGTGGCGAGTGGCATCTCTGTGCTGGCAGATATGAGGTTAATCAACGGGGTAGCTAGAGCTTGTGGCGCCTGCGGCTTCCCCTCAGATTGCCGCCCCTTGGGGTGTGTGGGGGGGGTGCTGGGGAAAAAGGATGGTGAGCACTTCAAAGATGTCCGAGTCTCCGAGGAGAGACAGAGACACGTAGTATTGCTGCTAACAGTTACCTCGATTATGAAAGTTACATTTAGTTATTTATAGTTTTATATAGCGCGAACTTGAACCCGAAGTATATCAGAGCGCTTTACAATTTGATGCAAAGGTAACAAATCAGAACATTAGTCTAACATGGGGAATCTAATGGGCATTGAGATGTTTACCCCTCTCAAAATCGCAATGGTTGTTTGTTAGAAATGGGGGTCTCTAGTTGGCAATGGCTGGCCACTGTCCAAGTGGGGACCCTTCTTCCTAAGTCAGAGTAAGGGGGCTACACCGTTTGATAACCCCTCCTTGTGCGCCGGACCCGGGGCCTCTCACCATTCTTTCTTTGAATATGTGTAAAACCAGTATAATATAATGTATAACTTTTTTTAGGACTTCACTTTACATCTTTGTGATAGTGCAATTTGTATTTATTCCTTTATTTGCACGATTGCATGTTAAGAGCAAAACACCACCGGGTTTTGTGCTGACACTTCCCAGCATTCTTTTTGATCTTATTGCACTAGCAACCAATAATGCCTGAGAATGAGTGATGGTATAACCAACCTAGTTGCACTTGCTATGCTATTAATTTCTCTTTTTTAGGCTAGCGCAGGTCATGAATGAGCAGATCAATGATATCATCTTATTAACAGCTGCTGTGCCTGCCTGACCTCTGATACGGTAGTCACACAGTCTGTCTCTTTAGTGCCCTTCCATTTCTGGTGTTTTACATAAGTTTTAAGATGATCATAGAGTTTCTCGTTGTTCAAATGGGGATCATTTCTGATATTTAAATGTTTTCCTTGTCTTCATTGCTTGATTTTGTTCACAATAATGTGTCACTCATAGTCCTCGTAATGTCACTCATAATTGCTCTAAATTTATGAGTGGTACAAAAGGGGTGGTAATGGACGGAGCATCTGAACCAATCAAACACTCACACCCAGTCAAAAGATCTGGGTTTAATCCATCATCGTTCTTTAGCCCACTCTGCCACCTCAGTTCAGACATGGCTATATGCAAATCAGTCTGACCTTGTGCCTCATGGGAACAGTACAGCCCGAACTGCCAAGCCATGCCTTCCCTGGACCGGAAACAAGCTTCCGAGGACCAGTTTCTGGCATTACAGCCGTCTTCAGCCCGGCTTGCTTGAATCCAGTGGCAAAGTGTGCAAGGGACTCACGTCTGAGCATACCCTGCCACACTTATGGCGGCCAAAAGCGGTACAAAAGGGGGTGGTGATGGACGGAGCATCTGAACCAATCAAACACTCACACCCAGTCAAAAGATCTGGGTTTAATCCATCACCGTTCTTTAGCCCACTCTGCCACCCCAGTTCAGACATGGCTGTATGCAAGTATGCAAATCAGTCTGACCCTGTGCCTCATGGGAACAGATCTTTTCACTGGGTGTGAGTGTTTGATTGATTCAGATGCTCCGTCCATCACCACCCCCTTTTGTACCATGATCCTTTAGGGCCTGTCATAGTGGTGGTTTATAAGTATTATTAAGGAAGGTTTTGTACTGGCAAAAGATTTACTGTGTCAGGTCAAAGTGGCAGTCTAAAATCGCACTACAGGCTGAAGAGGCAGGCCTTAGACATATTTTACAATGCTACATTAGTGGGTGGCAAAACGAGTGCTGCAGCCCACTAGTAACATTTAACTTACAGGTCCTGGGTACATGCATCACCTTCTACTAGGGACTGTTAAGTAACTAAAATGTGCCAACAAAAACGGTTTAGACAAAGGAAAAGATAAAGATAACAAATGGGTAAGGCACGCAAGATTATCATCAAAGGGCCAAGTTGAAAATAATGCTTTCTTCACCAGTCAGGACAGCAGAAAAGTGGGCAGCCATGCATCTGAAAACAAATAATCTTAAAAAAACTCTGAAATTCCTGCTTTTATTACCTTGTTATATTTCAATCATAACTTTTCAGGATCGAGTAGAGCACATGATGAGAACAGGCAATAGAACTGACAGAACATATACAACTGAGCAGACTTTAATTAGCTGCAGAATAGGCAAATTACAAGAGTTATACATTTAGAGCATAAACTGAGAAGCGGCAAGAGTGGGAAATGGCAGTCGACAGGGGCAGGAAGTTAGGAGTGGCTATGGCTATTACAAGGGGCAGTGAGGTCAGAGGCATCGGCATCTTACAATAATAAATGGGCAGGGTAGATCTCACTAGCAGCAAACCTGAGTGCAATTAAGCACCCAAAAAACATTTTAGGGACCTACCCCATTTGCGAAATTGAAAAAAAGGCGACAACATGTTTTTCTTTATTACAGTGCAAAAATACCAGACATTGATTCTATAACTATTTTGCTAACTTTGCGTTTATAGGTTTGAGATGTACAAATGTACAAACTAATTTCAGTTGCAAAAATCGCTTAACAATATATATTTCATCTAAGACTTGTCAAACAATAACACTATGAAGAACACATTGACTTTGATGCCACGCTTTCACAATCAAAACAGGTCATAAATAATACTGGCTTTCCTGACGGTTTTGTGGTGAGCCCTAGGGTAATGGTTAATTTATACTCCTGTAATTTACTACCATGTACATCTATATTCTCCCTATTGTTCTTTAGTAAAAACATATTTCTAGCAAATGGTGTTTTACCACAAATGCGTGGTTTGGATTTATTTTATAGCAACTTGTTTGTTAAATCTGATATTGATTGCAAGGCTAGGTCGACTATAACTTAAAATATACTTTCATAGAAACTTAATATGTAGTTTTGGAAAAAGCTCAAATGAAGATTTTGGGGGGGGGGTGGAAGGGTCTTGCACCTACCAGTTGACCATAACAACGTCATGCAAGCAACCCGAAAGCACCATGCAAGTAACCTAGAACGAAGTAGACGTATCACATAGAATAGAGCTGAGAACCTGCAAAACAACTTCTATACCCAAAGGCACCAAATGAAAACACTTTATAGAACAGCATTCACGTAACCTGGAAGTCACCACCTGAAGATAACCTAGAACCAAAGAGTGAAAGTAAACACAATGTACACCTAGAACGCACCATGCTAACAGACTGGACCAGACTCAGATGTGAGTAACCTAAAACTCCAGCTACAAGTAAATGGTAACAGAATGCGTGACCAACATGTGACACAACATAAAAATAACTAATCTCACAATGTGCAATTAACCTGGAATCCAACAGGTAAATAATTTTAAAAACGTAGAAAAGAACATGTGAATGCAACAGCACACGTAAAAGGCAAACAACGTGCACATTGTTTGAAATACAATCTGGATCAGCAAGTGCCCGGCTCCCGTACAACAGGATGGATGAGACACCCCAAGAAGAGTCCCCACCACACTCTCAAGGCCTTACAAGTGCCAAAAACACTGACCTTAGGGCTGGGCCTGGCCTGGCCTGCTGCTTCAGAGGAAGGCGTGAGGCCTGGCAGGCAGCAGAAGCAGATGCCAGGGGCATGGCAAGGTTAGCCTGGCGGGGGGAGGGGGGGGGCGGATTGTACTGATGAATTTTAATTTAAATTATGGACGGGACGTAGGACAGGCCTTCTCAGTCTCTGGCGACGGTGTAGGAGCGTGGTACCTGCCCTGACTCACACTCACCATTTAATGGAAGGAAGTGAGCCTCAGCGGCGAGGCCGGCCCCGCGCACTATTTAATTAATTGAGAGACTCAGTCAAGGCTGAGAGACTCAGTCAAGGCCTGAGACCCGGCTGGGGCCCGCGCATGCGCAACACTTGCGCGCCATTAAATTAATAAAGAGCGAGGCAAGCCTCTGAGGCCCGGCTGGGACCCGCAGGGGCCGTTTGTGCCTTGCGCACTGTGTACCACCATTTAATTTATTAAGAGGCTGGACGTCCCATTTACTTCATGATTAAGTGAGGGGGCCCCTAGAGCCCAAGGCCCCCCCACCGCAACACGGGGGCACCGGGGGCCTCTGCTACGCCCCTGGTAATGTTTGTTTTTGTGTTTGAGTGTCCTCCATTTATTGACGCTTTTGTAACCTGCACACTTGTCACTTTCCCCCTGTATTGCACCGTTTGCTCCTCTTGTATTTTGTTGGCTCACCATTGTCACTTTTGCCTCATGTAATGTAACGTTTGCTTTTGTATTTTGTTCACTAGTAATGTTCTCATGTATCAGTTCTGTTTCTATTGTGAATTCGCTCTGACACCTTCGGGTAAAGTCTGCACATCCCTTCTTACTCAGCTTGCTTAGCTGGCAGAGTGGTGTTGCAGCGTTGGCTAGCAGTTTATTATAGTTGAGCTTTTTTCTTTCAGTTAAACAATAAAGTGACATTTATACAACCTAAATTCAGGATGCTGCCTCCCTGCCAATGTTTTAGGCATCTCTCTTTTTAAAGTCGGGAACATTCTGTTAAAACAGCTGTTTAGGGTGTAAGGTATTACTTCTCATGAAAGTAATGTCCTGAATGCAGCCAGGACCGTCTGAATCAATGTAAAGAATTGCAGTGTTCCTAATGTTCTATATGCGATTTGCCTTCAACTAGTAATTACCATTGGATCATTGTGTGCTGTCTCACTCTTAATGCCTGTTTAAAAAGAGTGCTCTTAATGCTGGACCCAAGTTTGTTGCTATTTAAATAACACCAGCGATCAATGCACGCTTCCACCACACGCACACAGAACCAAACGTCGGTGCATGCTTTCACCAGGCGCACACACACACCACCAACCGTCAGTGCACACTTTCACCAGGCCCACCCCATCAGCCATCAGTGCACGCTTTCACCGGGCACACACGCCACCAGCTGGCAGTGCACACTTCCACCAGGCACACACACCATTAGCCATCAGTGCACATTTTCTACAGGCACACACACACCACCAGCCATCAGTGCACGCATCAATTGTTAGCACATCCACAATTAACTATTGTAGCAAACGCAGTATGGCGCACTTTACTTTTAAACATGTCAGTGCACGCTTTTCCACCATGCACACACACCATCAGCCATCAGTGCACACTTTCAACAGGCACACACACACCACTAGCCATCAGTACATGGTTTCATCAGGCATACACACCACCGGCCGTCAGTACACACTTTCAACAGGCACAGACACCATAAGTCATCAGTGCACGCTTTCACCAGGCACAAACACCACCAGCCGTCAGTGCACGCTTTCATCGGGCACAAACACCACCAGCCGTCAGTGCACACTTTTACCAGGCACAGACACCATAAGTTGTTCGTGCACGCTTTCACCGGGCACAAACACCACCAGCCGTCAGTGCACACTTTCACCAGGCACAGACACCATAAGTTGTTCGTGCACGCTTTCACCGGGCACAAACACCGCCATCCGTCAGTGCACGCTTTCACCGGGCACAAACACCACCAGCCAATACAGAGTTTACAAACAAATTCATGCAACACATTGTCATATACAATGCCAATAACTCAAACTTGAATGCTGCGAGACCTATTGCATTGCAAATGCTTGTATTTAAGTATTAATTATTTAAAAAAATTAAAAACCATTGTTATTTGTAATAGCAATACATCTAAGTCACGTAAATACAACACATATTGCATTACAAATGCTATAGGTGTCACATTTGCGAAAGTTATAACTATTGGCATTGTGAATGACAAAGCTATTTATTTAGCTATTTTCAAAACCAACACTGAAATAAAAAAATTGTCATTTGCAATACCAATAGATCAAAATTTCCTAATGCAAGACCTATTGATGTAGATGTAACATTTGCTAACTTAATAACTATTGCCATTTGTAGTACCAAAATTAATACTTTAATATTTTTAAAAACATAAACAAAAAAATCAAAAATCTTTACATTTTACACACCAAAAACTCAAACTTTTCTATTGCGAGACCTATTGCATTTCCAATGCTTGGTTTTTTTGTAGTGATTATCTTTACTTTCTCCACTACGTCATATCTCCATGAGCAGCAACCTTTAGGACGTGCTGCAGTTGTCCTTCAATGCAATTATTCCTTATCCTTGCATTCAAAGACCCTGATTTATTTCGGGAGGATGTGCCACATCGTAGAGAAAAGCTTCTGGGGCAATCTATTTGCAGTTGTATTTCACAGCTACTTTAAAAACATTTACAGAAATAGTAAAATCTGAGAAAACTCACGGTGCACCACCCAAGTTGTGCAAAAATCAACTTCTTTATTAGCATGTGCACCACAGAATTAGTTTACTCTTTATGTACATGATAACGAAATATTGATAGATTTAAGGGTTTGAAGTACTAGCTCATTGTTAACATCCGATATCCTGTCCAGCTGAATTTCAGATTCATCTCCAGCTTAATCAGCTCCTAGAGAACAGATCAGAGTTCCCTCCACATAGTTCTCTAGTGTGGTTATAAATTTAGGTACAAAAGAGAACCACGCCATAGCACCATATGTTAAGATGAGAGTGGCCATCCCATGATAAGTTTGAATGAAGGGCCTTCCTATGGTAAGTTTGAATGAAGGGTACATTTTCATTCCATTTGAGATCGTGGATAAAGAGACCTAGTTTTCTTTTCTTTAATTGACATCTGTGACGGGGCACTATCTGAGTGTGCTCTGAGATTTGTATTGATGCAGTGTAACAACACTTAAATAAAATTGAAAAATATCAGGCCAGGTCCAGTACCTTAGTTTCAGTTCTTTAAAACAATGATATCTGGTGTCCTATGAAAAAATGACCAATGAACACTCTGACTGGCGTCCCCAATATAATGCCAGGGACAATGAGGAGAGCCATTGCAGTGAGCTCCTATTAAATGTCCATGCTGAACTGTGTGGAGCTTACCAACTTATTTTCCTATATCTTTAGTATCATTGACTAAGAGATTCTGCTTTGCTGCATGCAGGAAAGTGGCTTTCCAGGTATTGTTATTCAGTAGTGCCATTCATTTCATTCTAGCAGATCCATAACAGACTCCTTCCAGCCATTTAGGTCTAACTTTCGCCTGATTAATAGCTGTTTTTTCCTTGGTCTCTGTCCTGGATCCAGGCTGGTTTAACTTCTATATCATCTTGTTCTGTAAACAGGCGTACTGTTTTATATATAAGACTGACGCATAGATTTTCCTTGGGTTCAAGAAAAATTGTAAAACGGTAGCTCTTACTTTGTAAAACTGTATGACCACAGTCCAAGACAAGATGGACAAAATTGACTAGTATTTATTACAAGACAAACTGCATTCATGGTTGTTGGTGCAATATAAGCCCTCTAGGACAGGTGTTTGGTCCGCCAGGTTGGGTGAATTTCCAGAGCATTCAAGGGAGGTAAGCTTGACCGTGATCTGTGCTTTTCCCTTTACAAGCTTCTTCTGTCTTTTGGTCCTTCATCATAAAGCACCATTTTACCTTGGAAAACCAGAAAATGCCCCTATGTTTGGGATTGCCTCCTGGTAAAACTCAAAATGATTCAGAATGTGGCTGTATGATCATTCCTCCATGTTGGCAATTTTGATCATGCCAACCTACTGCTGGCATGATGCACTCCACTAGTTGCCTTTGGAAGCCATAGTCCAATATAAAGTCTGCTGTGTGTTCTGTGATGCTTTTTAGGTCTCACACCTGGCGATACAGTGCGAAGCGCTGTCGCCAGCGAGACCTATAGTCGTCGACTATGCTTTCAAGGGCTTGCGAGGGAGACAGGACATGGGCACGCGCAGGCTGCAGGTTGAACTGGATATGTGAACGCGCGCATTCACCACATACAGTTACACGCTGTGCCCATCTCCTGTCTCCCTTGCAAGCCTCCTGCAGTTACTTTCACTTTCCCTCCCCCCTCCGCCATCGGCTCCACTTCCCGACCAAGACCCCCCTCTCCCCCAAAGAGGAAATGTGCAAACTCACCCGGTGTGGCGGCTGGCTGCGGCGCGGTACTGGAGCACTCCAGCTCCTCCAAAATTCTGGCAGCATGATGCGGGGCTTCCTCCTTAGGCATAGGAGCCCCGCACTGCTATCTGCTGCTCTCCCGGGACTTCAGCTCCCGCACTTCACTTCCTCTTTGGTGCCGGGGCTCCCTCTTCATCACGGGAGCCCCGGAAGGGGACAGGCGCTGCATACACCATTCGCACGCGTGAGCAACAGGGCCCGGGAAATGTAACATTTACCGCGTATGCGCGGCCAGCCCTCGTCCTCCCAGGTCTTCTCCCCCGCCCAGATGTGGAGCTGCGCCTGCTTTCTATTTTGTTGTTCCCTCCCTTCCGAGCCTGAGACGGGGCTGTGAGCTGCTTGTGGCGTATCCCAGGCCGTAATGCAATCTGCTTGAATTGAACTACTCAGATGATGCATCCTCACAGCAGGTGGAACTGATTGACGATATTTTCACTGCAGTGCGTCAATCTGGAGTGGAGCACTGGTAGCGGGTGGGTAACAGTTCTGTGGCAACAGGGACCGTGTGCGAACCTTAGGGCTGAGGCTAGCAAGCCTAGCTTGGCCCCCGCCTGCCTTTAACATCTGGTGTTGTGCATTGGCCTGAAAGTGCCTGGGACAGGCGACGAGGAACGGTAGGCCGGATATTGCAGCTTACTAATGGTTGTACAGACGGACCGCTCTGCTCAGATCAGCTAGGGGTGGTGATGCGACCCTCTACACAGACTTGCTCAGACAACAGGTAAGAGGTGAGTGATGCGGTTCTTACGAACGGCTCTCAGGGCGTCACTGTGCTGCGGTGCCTCCTCGGCCTTGATAGGTCGGTGGCCGAGGATCAGGCCACGGGGCTTCCATGATGGCTGAGCCTCTATCCCTCACATCCCCTGGGACGTGTCCTTTGATTGTACTTATATGCTTGCCCAGGATCAACTAGTACTGCCTCGATCCTGCTTGCCTGTGGAGGGTGATTGCTCGACTGACACCTGCCCGGGGACTGATAACTGGTGCAACCGCCGTACTTGAGGCCCATACTGCCCCTTTGCCTGTCTGTCCGGGGCCCACTCCAGCTTACCAATTTGGGCTTTGCTCAGTAGGCGTAGGCCCCATTCATATCCTAAGAGGCAACTAATACCTTAATGCGCATTTCTTATCCCAGACTACGGCCTCTGTCACACCCATACACCCCCTGCATTTGGACCTGCCTGCCAGGCCTTACTAATCTGATAATGCTCCGAGCCCAGCGGCTGGCACCGACTGAGACTTAAGACCTCACGTGTCAGCTGCCCGCCACTCTGACCTTCACCTACTCCCTCCTAGAATAAGTCCTTTGTACTATACACTTCTCTTTGAGCACATATACTCCTGCACATGCTTGCCATCATGGGGAAAGTGGATCCCAAGCAGTGGAAGCTCCCATTCGAATGTGCCAAGGTGATCAGAAGACCATATTCTCTGTCGGATGTGGACGATGTAGCAATTAACACCAATACCACTGAACAACTTAGCGACTCTGCTGCCACCATGGCTGAGCTCCGTGCCGGTTATGCTACATACTTACACTGCGCTCAACGTAACCTACACTCCAAATACCACTCGGTGCCACATAATTACACTGCACTCAATGCAACATACACTCCAAATACCACTCAGTGCCACATAATTACACTTCACATAATTACACTGCGCTCAATGCAACATACACTCCAAATACCACTCAGTGCCACATAGTTGCACGCCACATAATTACACTGCACTCAATGCAACATACACTCTAAATACCACTCAGTGACACTTAGTTACACGTCACATAATTACACTTCACTCAATGCAACATACACTCCCAAAACCACTCAGTGCCACATAATTACACGCCACATAATTACACTCTACTGAATGCAACACACACTCCACACAATACCACTCAGTGCCACATAATTATATGCTACATAATTACAATGCACTCAATGCAACATCTACTCCAAACAATACCACTCAGTGCCACATAATTACACACCACACAATTACACTCCACTGAATACAACATACACTCCACACAATACCACTCAGTGCCATATAATTATATGCTACATAATTACACTACGCTCTAGGCAACATACACTCCAAATACCACTCAGTGCCACATAAGTATACGCTACATATTTACACTGCGCTCAATGAAACATACACTCCAAATACCACTCAGTGGCACATAATTACACGCCACATAATTACACTGCACTCAGTGGAATATACACTCCAAATACCACTCAGTGCCACATAGTTACACACCACATAATTACACACTATTGCACCACCACAGCATCACTCAGCACCACCACGGCTTCACTCAGCACCTCCACAGCTTCACTCTGGGGCACCACAACATCATCACTCAGGGGCACCTCAACATCATCACTCAGGGGCACCACAACATCACTATGCGCTACCACAACATCAGTGAACACCACAGCATCACTCGTCGCCACCACAGCATCACTCGTCGCCACCACAGCATCACTCGTCGCCACCACAGCATCACTCGTCGCCACCACAGCATCACTCGTCGCCACCACAGCATCACTCGTCGCCACCACAGCATCACTCGTCGCCACCACAGCATCACTCGTCGCCACCACAGCATCACTCGTCGCCACCACAGCATCACTCGTCGCCACTACAGCATCACTCGTCGCCACCACAGCATCACTCGTCGCCACCACAACATCACTCGTCGCCACCACAGCATCACTCGTCGCCACCACAACATCACTCAGCGCCACCACAGCATCACTCAGCGCCACCACAGCATCAATCTGGGCAACCATTCAACAACAACTGGTTCAAATATGTTCTCTCAATGTTTCAAGCTTTATTACAAATGTCACAAAAAGATGTTAATATTTCACTTCTGTTCTTGGATTTTCACCACAATAAAATACACTGAACATAATCTTCACAAAAGTTATTTACAAAAGTTTAAGCTATTGCCATTATAAATTACGATAACTTTTATTTAAGTATTAATTATTTAAAAAAATGAAAACCAATTGTTATTTGTAATATATACATCGAAGTCACGTAAATACAATGCATATTGCATTACAAATGCTATAGGTGTCACATTTGCGAAAGTTAAAAGTATTGGCATTGTAAATGACAAAGCTATTAATTTCGCTAATTTCAAAACCAACACATAAATAAAAAATGTGTCATTTACAATACCAATAGATAAAACTTTCCTAATGCGAGACCTATTGCATTGCAAATGCTTGTTATGTCTTAGTAACTATGCTGATAATTTTGCTACTGATAATAAGTATACTTGTATTATCAAAGATACTGCGCCTGAGAAGACGGCATTAGTAAATAAACATTTCAAATGCACATGTGTCTTCTTTACTCCATGTTCTGGTTTGTAATGATAATATAACGAAAGAGTGTTCATGAGTCCCACGTACCCTGAGGTACTGTAAGTTCATGTTCTGGTTTGTCTAAACATTGGGTGTTTGAAATGTCCAATGAGACACTGTAGCTAGCTCGGTAAGGGGTGAGTTGGTTGCTAAGGTAAGTTTTGGGACATCCTAATTTGCCGAGGTTCCACTCCTCTGTGCACAGTTCTGTGTGAGTACAGAAACCCTGCAACACCTCTATATGCTAGTACCCATACCCCTGTATACTACTGCCCCTACCCGTGTAACCTACACCCCCTATCCCTGTATACCACTACCCATACCCCTGAATACTGCACCCCTACCCCTGCATATTCATGCCCTCACTCCTGTATACTACTGCACCAACCTCTATATGCTAGTACACATAACCACGAATACTACTGCCCATACCTCTGTATACTACTGCCCCATACACCTGTATACTACTGCCCCTACCGCTGTATACTACTTCCCATACCCCTGCTTACTCCTGCCCATACTCCTGTATACTACTTCCCCTACCACTGTATACTACTACCCATACCCCTGTATTCTACTGCCCATACCCCTGTATACTACTGCCCATACTCTTGTATACTACTGCCCATACTCCTGTATACTACTCTAGATCTTGCACCAGCGCGCTTGTAACTGCTGTGGATTTTTTAATTGTGTTGCTTTTAATATTATTAGCGCTGCTGGCATTACGCTACAGAGCCACTAAAGGGCTCCATTGACCGTGCTGCTATTCCTTACCGTTTAGGGGCGCATTGTTAGGCCGTGAATCAGCTCAGGCTCACCCGCATTTAAATGGTATTCTCACCCGCACTTGGCGGGATACAGTTAGGCTAGCGGGTCCGACCGCCATCTTGAGTTGGGGTGAAGGCGAGGAGCACTCCGGGCGCCATCTTGCTGAAGGCAAGGGACGCCGGAGGCGGACTTCCGCATTTTGGTAAGCTTATTAAGGCTGCCAGACCGCGGAGCAGGTTAGATCTTGCACCAGCGCGCTTGTAACTGCTGTGGATTTTTTAATTGTGTTGCTTTTAATATTATTAGCGCTGCTGGCATTACGCTACAGAGCCACTAAAGGGCTCCATTGACCGTGCTGCTATTCCTTACCGTTTAGGGGCGCATTGTTAGGCCGGGAATCGGCTCAGGCTCACCCGCATTTAAATGGTATTCTCACCCGCACTTGGCGGGATACAGTTAGGCTAGCGGGTCCGACCGCCATCTTGGGTTGGGGTGAAGGCGAGGAGCACTCCGGGCGCCATCTTGCTGAAGGCAAGGGACGCCGGAGGCAGACTTCCGCATTTTGGTAAGCTTATTAAGGCTGCCAGACCACGGCGCAGGTTAGATCTTGCACCAGCGCGCTTGTAACTGCTGTGGATTTTTTAATTGTGTTGCTTTTAATATTATTAGCGCTGCTGGCATTACGCTACAGAGCCACTAAAGGGCTCCATTGACCGTGCTGCTATTCCTTACCGTTTAGGGGCGCATTGTTAGGCCGGGAATCAGCTCAGGCTCACCCGCATTTAAATGGTATTCTCACCCGCACTTGGCGGGATACAGTTAGGCTAGCGGGTCCGACCGCCATCTTGGGTTGGGGTGAAGGCGAGGAGCACTCCGGGCGCCATCTTGCTGAAGGCAAGGGACGCCGGACTTCCGCAATTTGGTAAGCTTATTAAGGCTGCCAGACCGCGGCGCAGGTTAGATATTGCACCAGCGCGCTTGTAACTGCTGTGGATTTTTTAATTGTGTTGCTTTTAATATTATTAGCGCTGCTGGCATTACGCTACAGAGCCACTAAAGGGCTCCATTGACCGTGCTGCTATTCCTTACCGTTTAGGGGCGCATTGTTAGGCCGGGAATCAGCTCAGGCTGACCCGCATTTAAATGGTATTCTCACCCGCACTTGGCGGGATACAGTTAGGCTAGCGGGTCCGACCGCCATCTTGGGTTGGGGTGAAGGCGAGGAGCACTCCGGGCGCCATCTTGCTGAAGGCAAGGGACGCCGGAGGCGGACTTCCGCTCGGTTGAATACCTCATTAGGATGGAAGACCAAGCGCGCAGCGGTTACGCGCAGCGGGCGCGCCGGTTGTGCGCCAGAGGTAAGCCCGTTTGCGCCCGTTCGCGCAACGGGCGCGCCTAGGGCCGCTACCTCTGGTTATCCGCATCTTTCTCGCTTGGTCTATTCCCGGACGGATTTGTTGGAACTAAGACCGTCCCAGGCTCCCCTGACACAGAGGGCCACTGATCTATCTCCGCCCCAATCTCTGTCGTGTGGGCTGCTCAACGTTCGATCGCTTTGCAAGCACCATACTGAGATTGCCTTCCTGATCGACTCCTCAGGGCTGGACGTGCTGTTTTTAACCGAAACGTGGACTCGGGAGGACTGCCTAGTTGAACTGGGTTTGGCTTGCCCCCCAGGCTTTAAAATCATCCACACCCCTCGGCCGAAGAACCGTGGTGGTGGAATTGGCATCATTTATCGTGAAAAGCTGGGTCTTTTCCAGCTTAAAATTAGCGAGGTATCGGGGTTTGAATTGATGGGGTTCTCCATTAGAAATCTGGAGAGAACACTGATCTCGGGTGTGCTGTGTTATCGGCCTCCGGGCTCGGCTCGCTCTCTATCAGAGTTTCTTGATCTAGTGTACGACCTATCAAATACCCACTCGAAGTTGTTAGTCTTGGGCGACTTCAACTTATGGCAGGGGGGTCCATCAGACGGAGCATTTTCGTCTCTCTGCCAAGCTCTTGCTGACATCCAACTGCAGCAACTGGTTTGCTCGGCGACTCATAGGGGTGGTCATGTCTTGGACTTGAGTTTCGCTGACGTTCAATCGGCAGTGATTAATGACATCTTAGTCCAATGCTGGACCGATCATGCGCTTGTGGCTTTCTCCCTATGTTTAGGGGGGTGTAGCACGGTTACAACAAATTTTTTACAACGCACTACCATTACATCGCAACTTTTACCACGCAAACCATTACAACGCAATGCGCTGGGGGGCGCTCTAGGATAGGGAATGTATTTAATATACTATCCAACACCTTCCCTGCTATCCACGGGGACTGGAGTTGGAATAGTAAATTAAATAATTCACTATCCAGCGCCTAAAAGCATTATGCGTTGTAATGGACTGCGTGGTAAAAACCGCGTTGTAAAGGTATGCGTGGTAAAAGCATGCGTTGTAGTGACACCAATCCGTTTAGGGGACCACTCCTCTGAAGCCGCCGGGGTAGGACTCTCGAAACTGGGTAGACCCTGGTCCCGATTGCTCAGCTCATCTCCTATGCCCTCCCTAATACCTGCTAATTTTTGCCTGAGTAATTCGGTGGAAGAAAGTTATTCCTCCTTGTGCCGGTCCATTACTGACACGCTTGACAAGGTGGTGCCCCTCCGTAGATCTAGAGGGAGAGCGAACCGGGCTTTTCCCTGGTACACGGAGGAGTTACGGCAATTGAAATTGAGCTGTAAACATGCTGAGAGAGTGTGGAGGAGGGAGTACTCCACCTCGGCAAAAGCTTCGTTTAGGCTCGCACTGAGAGCCTACAAGGTACAGATTAAGCGGGCCAAGGCGGCTTTCTTAGAAGCTTCCCTGACTCAGGCGCCCAATAAATCCCAAGCCTTGTTCGAATTTGTCAGGGACCTGTCCCACCCTGCTTGTGCGGCTAATACGGTTCGTGCGTCGCAGGCTCTTTGTGACTCGTTGGCGATTGCCTTCGAGGAGAAGACTGCTAAGATCCTAGAGGGTCTAACGCACCCCTTACCTGCTGTTGTCGGCCCGGGAGCTCCGGTTGGCTCGTTCAGTCGACCCCAGCCAAATGCTCTCAGCACTGGCTTGGGAGCTCCGACCGAGTCATCCAGTCGACCCCGGTCGACTGTTCCTGCCCTTCTTTCAAGAGCGCCTGGTACGGGAGCTCCGGTTGGCCTGCCCAGTCGACCCCAGATGGGTGCTGCTGACCTTGGTCTGGGAGCTCCGGGCAGCTCATCCAGTCGACCCCAGCCGACCGGCTCTGCTCGTATTTTGGGAACCTCTGGTGCGGGAGCTCCGGTGAGCCTGTCCAGTCGACCCCAGACGGGTGTTGTTGACCTTGGTCTGGGAGCTCCGGGCAGTCCTCCCAGTCGACCCCAGCCGAATGCCCCTGACCTCTGGTTGGGAGCTCCGGATACCCCCTCAAGTCGACCCCAACTAAGGTTTTTCCCTTCTCCCTCCTTTGAGGAATTCTGTAATGTGGCACATATGGTGTCCTCGGGGTCCCCGCTTGACCCGCTGCCCCCCAAATTTTGGAAGGCTTTCCATGCAGAACTTTTTTGCCTTTGTTCTCGATCTGTCTCCAATCTTTGGAGTCGGCATCGGTGCCAGAGTGCTGGAAGCTAGCAGTAGTGTCACCTCTGCTAAAAAAGCCAACTTTGGACCTGGCCTGTCTTTCCAATTATAGGCCTATCTCCTTGCTCCCTTTTCCGATTAAGATTCTGGAAAAATGGGTGACCCGCTCACTCTCAGGTTTCCTGGAGAACATCGGTTGGTTCGATGAGGCCCAGTTTGGCTTCCGCCCCGGACACGGGACGGAGTCCGCGCTGGTGACCGTGTTGGACAACCTTCGTTCGCGTGTCGACAGTGGCCGGGCAGCCTTTTTAGTGTTGCTCGACATGTCGGCCGCGTTCGACGCGGTCTGCCATCGGACCCTTGTCAGGAGACTGGAGGAGTGCGGGGTCACTGAGGGGGCTAGAGACTGGCTGGTATCCTATCTTGGTGGCAGGCAACAGTTGGTTTCACTCCCGCCATTTAGCTCTGTGCCAAGGAGTGTAGGACAGGGGGTTCCACAGGGCTCGGCCATCAGCCCTATATTGTTCAACCTGTACCTTCGCCCTCTAGTCCAGCTAATAAAATCTTTCGGTGTCTCGGCATTTAATTATTCCGATGACACCCAGCTGGTCTTCTCTCTGGAAGGGAACAATGCGGTTTCGCTGGATACTTTCCATCGCTGCATGGCAGCTACAGCGGACTGGTTACGAGCTAACTCCCTACAATTTAATAGCTCCAAGACGGAGGTGCTCCATTGTTCCATCGACCGGATTCCACGGGAACTTCCAGAGAACTTTTGGCCTAGCACCTTCCTCGAGCCAGTGGTGGCGGCGGGGGAATCAGCCCGTAACCTGGGGGTGATCTTCGGCCCTAACCTACAGCTTGACATACACGTCAATAAAACTACTGCTACGTGTATGATGCTGCTGCGCATGTTACGCAAAGTTCTTCCCCTTCTCCCCGCTCAAGCCAGGCCGGAAGTAGTTCGTGGGACCATACTAAGTCGTCTCGACTACTGTAACGGGCTGCTTCTGGAGGCCCCAAAAAATCTGACGGGGAAGTTACAGCGGGTGCAAAACATGGCCGCTAAGCTGGCTCTCTCCCGCCCTAGGTCCAGCTCCTCCACTCTTGCCCTACGAGATCTACATTGGCTCCCGGTAGACTTGCGGGTACAGTACAAAGCTGCTTGCTTGGTGTTTAAAGCTGTACACCAACAGGGCCCTATTCCTCTGCAAAACATGTTTGCGTAGTATCTTGCTTCGAGGCCCCTCCGCTCTTCATCGGCGCATCTTCTTGTGGTTCCGAGGTTTCATAGAGTGAGGATGGGTGGCCGCTCCTTCAGCGTTGCAGCGGCCAAACTCTGGAACTCCCTGCCACTCTCCTTGAGGAGTCACAAGGTCTATTTTCCGTTTAGGAAAGCGTTAAAAACACACTTATTTCCAAAAACGGCCTGAGCGGTTAAAGTGTACGGTTTCTTGATCAAGCGCCAGGATGCCCTTTGGGTGACAGGTTTCTGCGCACTATAAATACACTAAATAAATAAATAAATACTACTGCCCATACCCCTATATACTACTAACCATACTCCTGTATACTACTGTGCATACCCCTGTACACTACTATACCAACCCCTATATGCTAGTACCCATAACCATGAATACTACTGCCCATACCTCTGTATACTACGGCCCATACACCTGTATACTACTGCCCATACTCCTGTATCCTACTGCCCATACACCTGTATACTACTGCCCATACTCCTGTATCCTACTGCCCATACTCCTGTATACTACTGCCCCTACTGCTGTATACTATTGCCCATGCCCCTGTATACTACTGCCCATACCCTTGCATATTACACCCCTACTCCTGTACACTACACCTCATACCCCTGTATACTACTGCCCATATTCATGTGTACGCCTGCCCATGCTCCTGTACCCTACTGCCCCTGTATACTACTGCCCATGCTGCTATATACTACTGCCCCTACCCCTGTATACTACAACCACAACCCCTGTATACTACAGCCCCTACCCCTGTATACTAATGCCCATGCATACTACTGCCCATACTCCTGTATACTACTGCCTATACTCATGTATACTACTGCCCCACCCCTCTATGCTACTGCCTCCACCCCTGTATGCTACTGCCCCCACCCCTCTATGCTACTGGCCCCACCCCTGTATACTACTGCCCCTACCCATGTAAGCTAGTGCCCATACCCCTGTATTCTACTACCCCTACCCCTGTATGCTAGGGCCTATACCCCTGTATACTACCACTACCTCTGTGTACTACTGCCCATGCACCTGTATACTACCACCCATGATCCTGTATACTACTGCCTCTACTCCTGTTTACTACAACCCCTACCTTTGTATACTCATGCCCTGTATACTGTTGCCCATGCTCATGTATACTACTGCCCCAACCCCTGTACGCTACTGCCCCTACTCCTATATGTTAGTGCCCATACCCTTGTATACTACTGTCCATACCCGTGTATACTGCCCATACCCATGTATACTAAGGCGCGTGCACCTGTATACCACTGCCCCTATCCTTGTATACTACTGCCCATGCCGCTGTACACTACTCCCCATATCCCTGTATACTACTGTCCATACTCATGTATACTACGGGCCATGATCCTGTATACTATTGCCCTTGAATACTATATCCATGCTCCTGTATACTTATGCCCCTATATACTACAACCCCTACCCCTGTATACTATTGCCCCTACTCCTGTACACTACTGCCCCTTGACCTGTGTACTACAGCCCCTACCCCTGTATACTACTGCCCATGCCCCTGTATTCTACTACCCATGCCCCTGTATTCTACTACCCATTCTACTGTATACTACTGCCCTTAGTCACGTATATTACTGCCCCTACCCCTATAAACAATTGCCCATACCCCTGTCATAGAGTGTTTTTGAGACTCCGCGCTGTTGCCTTCCATATGGAGACGCCTCGCGTGTACTCTGAGGTGCAGAGTTGTACAGTGGGAGTGCATCCAGTGGAGAGGGAGGACAGATGTCCTGACACCTGGAGGGAGTAGCAGGAGGGCGGGGCTCCGACCGACACACTGCACGAGTGGAAGGATGCAGTGCAGAGGCCCGGACACTGCACACTTCACGCAGCAGATACTGGTGCCAGGCACTGCCCTCTTTTTATGTGCGCTGCAGAATCCTGCACACCTGGAAAGACGAAACAACGAGGAGAAATAAATATATTTCTCCTGGTTACGCCTCATTTGGGAAGGGGAACATTTTGACGCAATCCCAGGTTTACAGAATTTAATAAATCTGGGATCGCATCAACATCCATGGGTGGATGCACAGGACCGCCCGATGCACGGGACCGCCCATGCACGGGACCGCCCATGCACGGGACCGCCCATGCATGGGACCGCCCATGCATGGGACCGCCCATGCACGGGACCGCCCATGCATGGGACCGCCCATGCACGGGACCGCCCATGCATGGGACCGCCCGATGCATGGGACCGCCCATGCACGGGACCGCCCGATGCATGGGACCGCCCGATGCATGGGACCGCCCGATGCATGGGTCCACCCGATGCACGGGACCGCTCATGCATGGGACCGCCCATGCACGGGACCGCCCATGTACGGGACCGCCCTTGCATGGGACCGCCCATGCATGGGACCACCCGATGCATGGGACCGCCCATGCACGGGACCGCCCGATGCACGGGACCGCCCATGCACGGGACCGCCCATGCACGGGACCGCCCATGCACGGGACCGCCCATGCATGGGACCGCCCGATGCATGGGACCGCCCGATGCATGGGTCCACCCGATGCATGGGACCGCCCATGCACGGGACCGCCCATGCACGGCACCGCCCATGCATGGGTCCACCCGATGCACGGGGCCGCCCATGCACGGGACCGCCCATGCACTGGACCGCCCATGCACGGGACCGCCCATGCATGGGACTACCCATGCACGGGCCGCCCATGCTCCACCCATGGAGCGCCTTCCCAATGCGAGTAACTCAAGGCAGAGATTTGTGCTGCCTTGTGTTACTCTAGATTTACTAATCCACGCAGAGCCATGCAAGGTGACTTTGCGTGGGTTAGTAAATCCCACCGAAGGGCTTATCTTGTCTTGCGTGAAGCAAGGGTAACGCAAGGCCTTTGTAAATATGGGCCTGGGCGGCTTGCACATTGTACACCTCATGCTGCAGTGACTCGGAGCCTTCCCTCTTGTAACAGCGCAGCAGGGAGGCAATCGGCACAGAACTGGCGAGGGGTGCGTCACGGTAGGCAACATTGTTTGAACCTCTCATCTGTGCCCAGGGAGGTGTAGGAAACGGGGCTTTTGTTGCAGTTACCCTCCCACTTTTTGCCCCCTTTTTTTAGCTACTCGATGCTGATTCTAGACTCTGACAGTGCACCGAGGCCTGCTGACCAGACCTCAGCGCCAGTGCTCCTTCCCCAAAACAAGATGTTGTCTTATTGTGCTATGATTGGCTAAGAACTTTAGCACCCCTGTATGTTCCTAGTAAATGGTACCACAGATACCTAGCGCATGAGTGCTACAGAGAGTCACAAAGGGCAGTAAGGAACCCACACACATATGCCACACAGACTGGCATTGCAGGCTGCGTGACAAGGTGAAAACCCTATGTGAAAACACGACATGACACACTCCTGTGTGTCATGCCAAAGTCACTGCATGTAATATAATGTCATCTTAAAGCATGCACTGGGCAATGGTCAAACCAAGTATCCCAGCTACATAATGGCTTCACTAAAACATATGATGTTTGGTATCAAACACCCCAGCGCCGCCTGAGGTGACCTGTTGGTGCTGCCTTCGACCTTGCCCCATATGTACCTTAAGTCCAGGATATTTCTCCGGATGTATGACGTTACAACACATACTTTTACATCGCATGCCTTTACAACGCGGTATTTACAACGAATACCTTTACAACGCATAGTGCTTTGGGGCGCTGGATAGTGAATAGTTTAATTTACTATTCCAACTCCAGTCCCCGTGGATAGTAGGGAAGGTGTTGGACAGTAAATTAAACTTATTCCCTATCCTAGAGCGCCCCCCAGCGCAATGCGTTGTAATGGTTTGCGTTGTAAAAGTTGCGTCGAAAAGGCACTGCGTGGTAAAAGTTGCGTTGTAAAGGATGTTTCCCTATTTCTCCTATACGTCGCAGTGAAGTACCTGTATGCAGTGAATATCTTTCCTCCATAGGACAACGTTACTGCTCCAGAAATTGCTCTGTCCATTTTTACTAACTGCAAAAACTCATAACTTGAAAAGAACTTGCCTGATGATCTTGGTATCCAAATTAATATAAAAGTATGCTGTATTTTTATAAATTGGTGTCGGATTTCTTTATTGAGTATGTGTTTCACTTACTGACTTTGTGTGTGTAATAAACGCCTAGCACTACCCTCTGCTCTGCCTGACTGCTCGCCCACACTACCACAAAAGCGAGCATTTGTGGTGTCACGTGTGCCCCTGTCATTCCTTTGGGGTTTGCTTGGACTCCTTACACAGTGCACCTCTTTTTGGTCCACTATATAAAGAGCCAGCTTTGCATAATACTTTATCAAACTGCTCATCTGGACAGACTCTACAGTCGCGCGCCCAGCTCCTACAAGCAACGCACGGGTTCTGCCCATGGCCTACAATCCTCTCCTGTGTGCACTGCTCTCGGTCTGTGTCCTGCTGCTATGTTTAGCACAGTTCTGTTTTTCATATGAGCTGTTCCCATGACCCTGCACCCTGCCTCCTTCCTGCAGATCCGCCCAGGCCTGGCACCGGGCGCTGCGACTCTCCGGTGGCACGGCTGGGGGATGGGAAGATTCCCAGCAGAAACCAGGAGGTCCCAGTGGGGACTGGAGGGCGCAGGGCGCATTCCGCAGCGGTTCTGTCTCTGGGCACCTGTGCCAAAGGATGTGGTCTTCTGGGTGGAATTTGTATTTGTAAAGCGCACATTCACCCAGAAAGGTGTCTTGGCGCTGAATAACAGATGTTTATTGTTACCCAACTAAATGGTACTCATTTTATCGACCTCAGAAGGATGAAAGGCTAAGTAAACCTGCCAGGATTTGAACCTGTGACCATGAGGTTGAACACAGGCCCCCCTCAGGGGACTCTGTAGACCACTGAGCCACCAGACCCCTACCAGTGCCAATGTGTGCCCTTTGGTGTATACCAGTGGTGGTGTGCCCATCTGTGTGCACCAGTGGCTTTGTGCGCCCTGCTAGCTGTACGGTGCCAGTGTGTGCCAGTGCCAGAGAGTGCCCATCTGTATGTACCACTGCCAGTGTCTGCTCTGCTGTGTGTACAATGCCAGTGTGCACCCTTCAGTGTGTACCCGTACCACTGTGTCCCCTTCTGTGGGTGCAATGTGTGCCCTTCAATGGGTACTAGTGGTAGTGGGCTCTGTTCTGTGGGCACCAGCGCCAGAGAGGGCCCTTCTGTGGGTACCAGTGACAGTGTGTCCCGATGCATGTAGTAGTGCCAGTGTGTGCTCGTCTGTGTATACCACTGGCAGTGTGCCCTGCTGTATGCACCAGTGTGTGGCCTGCTATGTGTACAGTGCCAGTGTGCCCTGTGTGTACCAGTGGCACTGTGCGCCCTTCTCTATGTACCAGTGGCAGTGTGCAACCTGTTGTGTCTACCAGTGCCAGTGCGTGCCCTGCTATGTGTATGGTGCCAGTGCATGCCCTACTGTGTGTACCAGTACCAGTGTGTGTCCTTCTGTATGTACCTGTAGCAGTGTGTGCCCTGCTATGTGTATAGTGACAGTGTACCCTTCTGTGGATACCAGACACTGTGTGCGCCCTTCTGTGTGTACCAGTGGCAGCGTGTGCCCTGCTATGTGTACGGTGCCTGTGTGGTTACCAGTGGCAGTTGAGCCCATCTGTGTGTATCAGTGGCAGCGTGTGCCCTGCTATGTGTACGGTGCCAGTGTGCCTTCTGTGTGTATTACTGCCAGTGTGTGCCCTTCTGTGGGTACCAGTGGCAATGTGTGCCCTGCAATGTGTACGGTGCCTGTGTGGTTACCAGTGGCAGTTGAGCCCATCTGTGTGTATCAGTACTAGTGTGTGCCCTTTTGTGTGTACCAGTGGCAGTGTGTGCCCGTCTGTGTGTGTCGTATGTGCCCTTCTGTATGTACCAGTGCCAGTGTGTGCCCTGCTATGTGTACTGTGCCAGAGTGCCTTCTGTCGGTATCCAGTGGCAGTGTGCATCCTTCTGTGTGTACCAGTGCCAGTGTGTGCCCAGCAACTCCCCAACAGGGCTCACCAATCAAAGGTGCACACGGTGCCTGCGGGAGGGGGAAGGCGGGCAGCGGCCCAGAGTGAGGTGGCAAAGGTAGTTCAGGAACTGAGAGCAGGTGGGTGGAGTGGTGCATGTTGATTGAGTGGAGGAGATGACTTGAGTGCAAAAAGGTGGGTGTGGAAGGATGGAAAAGGTAGGAGTAAGTGGAATAGGAGGGTGGAGAAGGTACGTTGAGTGGTGAAATGATTGAGTTGAGTGGAGGTTGATGGAGTGGTAGAGATGTACTTAAGCAGAGAAGCGGTGTTAGAGTGGAGGAGGGGTATCATTGGAAGAGGTGAGTTGAGTAAAGGAGTTGGGTAGAGTTAAGGATATGAGTAAAGTGTTTTTTGTTGGTTGAGTGGAGGTGGTTAGTGGAGAAGGGGGTGAAGTGGATTGTGCAGGTGGAGTAGTTCAGGTTGGTTGAGCGAAGGAGGTGGGCAGAGTTGAGGATATGGGTGGAGTGCTGAGTGGAGTAAGTGGGTGGGTAAAGGATGTGGGAGGAGTGGTGCATACTTGTTGAGTGGAAGGGATGTAGTGAGTGGCACCCGTAGGTGTAGCAGAGTGGAGATGGCTGTTTTAAGTGGAGGAGATGTGTTGAGTGTTGAAATGTTTGAGTGTAGGAGGTTGATGGTGTGGTGGAGATGAGGTTAAGTGGAGAAGAGGTGTTTGCGTGCAGGAGGCGAGTTGCGTGGAGGCGAGTTGCGTGGAGGCGAGTTGCGTGGAGGCGAGTTGCGTGGAGGAGGGAGGCGAGTTGCGTGGAGGCGAGTTGCGTGGAGGCGAGTTGCGTGGAGGCGAGTTGCGTGGAGGAGAGTTGCGTGGAGGAGAGTTGAGTGGATTATTTCTGGTCATGTAAGAGGAGGTGGTTTAGTGGACAGGGTAAGTTGACTGGAAGGGGTGTGAGTTTGCCTTTTGGATGGTGTCTACTGTTGCGGTGAACTTTCCTGGCTGAGTGGTGTTCTAATCTCAAGGTTGTCTGCGGATGTGCTTTTGTGGCTGCTTTTTGGTGGATTTTTCTTGAGTTTGAGTGTTGATGTGTTGTATTAATGTAATGTGTCTTAATGTGTTATGCTCTGTGACGTGCACTTTGATGGTTTTAAATTTTGACCGAATAAAGTAACTCTCTCTTGACTCTTGAGTGTTGATGTGGTTGAGTGCTTGAATGGGAATGTCTGGTGGCTGGATGGGCGGCGGCGTCCAGTTGGATGAAGATACAGAATTTAGGGTGGTGTCAATAGCATCAGATGCTCAGGTCAGGAGTGAGGAGCCCCGGCCGTGGCGCGAGTGGTACCCTAGTATCTTCGATGCTGATGACACATACGGCGTAAGTTGGCGGAGCCTGATGTATCCTATCGCTAATGCTTCCCATTCCCACCTCAACGTAGATGCAAAATACTCTATTCCCTCCTCCGCGCGGACAATTGAAGGTGAGCGGATATTCCATCTCCTTGGGTCCCAGGGGGTAAAGAGTGTGAAAACAACAGCAGGTATGTTTGCAAACTGAGTAGGAGCAGAGGGGAGGGCACACCTAGCATCCTCGTACTAACCACAATACCTCATGGAGACCTGGGCTGCTGACTGCCTCCTGACGTCAGCAAATACACAAGGCAGGCAATTACAGGTGCCTGGGGGAGGGGAGCAGGTGGGTCCACCGGGCCCCTGGGGGGTGCAGGTACCCCTCCCCTCCTGCCCCCCCCCTCAAGAGCTGCCTGGCTTCTTCATTCTTGGATGCCAATTAACCCTTTCAGGCAGGATATAATCATTACCCTCAGAGCATCAGCACTGTAAGTGCACTGCTTATGACCTCACAATATTTATACCAATAAATAACAACAGCCTAAAAGTGAAATGTAATTAAAGAGCACATAATCAAACGAATTAATGCTATTACATTCATAGTCGTCTCTGTCCTAGTGGTACGGATAATGTAATGCGTAAACTCATTTGCAAGGTGCTTTACACATCTGTAATTGCATCTGTTTCATTAAGGGTGGGGGCGTGAGCATTGCATCTCATGTGTGAGTGATGGATTGTGTTCCTAAGCATAAATTCATTTTTTCTGTTTTAATTCGTAACCGTCACTGTAACTGGGAGAGGAGTTGGCCATACGGGTAGGGGAGGGCGGTTGACCTCGAATCTGGGGAACCAGGTTTGAGTATCGGCAATGACGCACAACATCCTGTGATTCTGGACAAATCACTTAGGGCCAGATGTGGGTGGCCAGATACCGGTCGGTAACAGCCGATTTCGGCCGTTACCGACCGGTATTTGTAGTTTCTGATGTAGGGGGCCTAAAAATTACCAATTCTGTAAATGTACCGAATCGGTAATGTGGGATGTAGGTGGCACTGAAAACAGTGCCACAGGCCCTTAAGAATTGGTTACTTACCATCAAATGCTATTTGATAGTAAATAACGAATTCCTGTGTACATGCACATCTGTGCATGTACACCCGTGCCATGTGGCACACATACATGCCCTGAGGGCATGTCTGTGCCATGTGACACACATACATGCCCTGAGGGCATGTATGTGTGTCACATGGCACACCAGCCAGAAACAGGGGTGCAACAGGGTGTCAAAGTGACACCCTGTCCCCCTTGTCAATTTGGTAATTTTACCGAATCGGTATTTACCGATTCGGTAATTGCCATTGGTTCCTATGGGCCTCAAGGCCCATAGGAATCAATGGCAATTACCGAATCGGTAAATACTGATTCGGTAATTACCGAATGTTACAGATTTGTTAATTAATTCGGTAAAAAAACCTGCGTAGCATTTACCGATTTGTAAATACCGAATCGGTAAAATTCGGTATTTACGAATCGGTAAATACTAATTACCTACATCGGGCCCCAAATCTCCCCGTGCCTAACAAAAAAATAAAAAAAAAAAATGAATATGACCTTCTGTAACACAACTGGTGCTCATGTAAAGCGCTCTGATACCCGATACCTTCGGGTCAAGTTTGCGCTATTTAAAACTCTGTCTAAAAACAAATCCGGATTTTTTCAGGTCATTTTCTCAGGTTTTTTTAACAGTTGGGTGCTATTACAAAAACTAACCATAACGTCACTTTAACCTTTTGCTTTTTTCATTGAAGATATACTAAAGCCAGACCTAAAAACGGTGGGGCAGATTTACAAGCCCTTTGCTCCACTTTTGCGTCACTTTTCCCATGTTAAAAGTGACGCAAAAGTGGCACAAGGAGATTGCAAATCTGCTCCTGTGTACGCAGTGATAGCGTGCCGGTGGGCACGCGCAGATCTCATGGCCATGAAAAGGGTCCCTGGACTCATGCAACCCCCATTGGTACGTCACAACTTTTTGAACACCGCTACATTCCCTGCTCTGGGTGCCGGGCAAGCCGCCGTCTGCGGAATTATCCACCAGTGGCAAGTGGAGGATTTCAAACTCTGACTTCGACTACTATATATTAATAGCTACCTTTTAGGTTGTTTCCGTAAAATACAGATAAAACGTTTATCATAAAAACATCCTAGGCATCAATATGATTTTCCATTTTCTTTGATGATTGTCGCTTCATGAACATGAGGAAAGCACAATGATGCTTTCTTCATAAGCGAATGGTTCTCCCCTTCACCATATTAACCCCTCCCATGCTGGTGATGAACCCCAGCCGTCACGCTCCGCAGTGCTCGTGTGCGGATGACGGCTGGGGTTCGTCACTGCCCCTCCCTGTTCTTTTGTTTACCGCACAGCGGAAAAAAAGCGGCCGCAGCGAAGGGGTTAACTATGAAGCTTTTAAATACACCAGTCATAGCAACTTTTTTGTTTTTTGTTTAGAAAGCTTCTATTTTGTTTTCAGCTTATTTTCACTTCATAATACACTGATCTTCTTTACATTTAGGTATTTACTAGGTACTGTAAAGAATTGATTCTACATGATAGATCCAAATTTTACCCTTCTTCAGAAATAATTTATGATTTGGTTTATGTTCTACAAGACATTGTGAAATTTCTCAGGACTTTATGGACACTGTTCCATAAAGCATTGGTGGCAAAGTTTGAAACACCCCAATAACCGAATCTATTTAAATAACTAGAATTATTTTTAATCTGGCCAGGGGTATAATCACTGATCAAATGTTACGTCTGACCTATCCTGTGTGGTTTGGGTAAAAATAGACATACACTAGATAGTTAGTATGTCCTTTGTCCAGCCGGACAGGAATTTCTTTGCTCTTGCCTGAAATCTTTTGTTTTGTTTTGTTCCTTGTGGGCCACAGGCTGTGCCCACTTGACATTACCTTAAGATTCATTGCTAATTATGTGTATTTTCCAAAATAAATTCCTGTCCGGCTGGACAAAGGACATACTAACTATCTAGTGTATGTCTATTTTTACCCTGATCTCTCAAATACTAGGGCCCACAGTTTTTTGTAAAAAGTTAACGCCCAAGGACCCTAGTGCATTACCTTCCGGTTCCCTTGTTTCCCAATAACACTATCCTGTGTGGTAGTGTAAAAATAAAGAGGTGAAATCCCTGCAAGCGATGACTCTTATAGGGGAATTGTATATCCTCTCCCTGTCGTTTTGTACACCAGTCTCACCGCAGCCCCTCTCAGTCCAGGTAAAGCCCCCTCCCCCGCAGTTCGCTGAACCCAGGCCCTGACCAGAGTTAGTACAGAAGTCTGCCTACCCCCTCAGAGTTGGCCCATGCAAGAAGAGCGCGGCTTGCATCAGCCGCCGGGTACGCGCCCTCCCAGGGCAGCTCATTACAAGCCCCGGAAGCGGAGGAGCGGCACACCTTGCAGAAGGGTCTCACCTTGGTTAGTCGTCACAGGCTCAAAGGCCTGGCTCCCTGGGGACACGCACAGCTGTCTGCCTCCCCACAGGGAACCAGCCGCCTGGTCCATTCCTAACGAGCTAAAGGAGGCCCTCGCGACCATACCACGTAGGTAGGATCAGCGCGGAGACAGATTACGAATTCAGAATTTACACTGGATCACTGGGCTGCCACCAGCTCTCCGCGTGCCCCTGGACAGGTTGTGTGTCTGCCTGTGGCACAACTCACCAGGTAAAAGTGACATCACACTGTTACCAAAAACACTCTACAGGCAACCGCGACATGTTAATATGGCAACACGCCAACTCTAAAAGAGCTGACATGACTTTAGAAATTTGAGGCATATCAAAGGGTGGACAGCACAATTCCATGTTAACAACTACTACCTCACACATTTAAGTCAATCATTTTTTGGGTAAAAATAGACATACACTAGATAGTTAGTATGTCCTTTGTCCAGCCGGACAGGAATTTATTCGCTCTTGCCTGAAATCATTTGTTTTGTCTTGTTCCTTGTAGGTCACAGGCTGGACTTAATAGACTTAATAGACTCCTATTAAACTGTGCATCCTATGGTAGGATGCGTCCCCGTGGGCAATAAAAGGACCCAATGGTGGGTTATTCGATTAATATAACTCCTTGATATCCAATGTGATAAGAAACTGTATTATTCCATGCCAACAACTACTCCCTCACACATTTAAGTCAATTATTTTTATTTAAATGAACTAAATATCACCTACAATCTCAGAGAAATACCTTCAAAGACTGGTTTCCACCAGACAGCTTGTGGTCGTCCAATACTTTGAACTTGACAGAAGAAGAACCTAAAATTTCAAGTGAGTTCCCTCAGAACCTGATCTCTTTGTAATACCCATTCCTGGAAAGCTGCTCTAAGGTGCCCCTAAAAATCAATCCCCAGCAAACGTGACTGTAATCAGTTGTACCCTTGATAAGGGTTTAATTCCCAAACCTTGTAAAAAGCTCATAGTTAGACGTCCTACTCAATATAAGCCGAAACGGAGAAAAATAGAATTCCGATGGAATTAGTGAAATTCGTAATTTTTCAAGACCATAACATTTCAACTATCATTTTCTTTTTACTCCATAGCATATTCCACGGTTATCAGAGCAGAGAGCGTCTGCTTATGACACACTTCTCCTGCGTCTACTCATGAAGGGACCCCCAGGCATCTGCTTATGACACACATCTCCTGCGTCGACTCATGAAGGGACGCTCCTGCGTCTGCTTATGACACACTTCTCCTGCGTCTACTCATGAAGGGACCCCCAGGCATCTGCTTATGACACACATCTCCTGCGTCGACTCATGAAGGGACGCTCCTGCGTCTGCTTATGACACACTTCTCCTGCGTCTACTCATGAAGGGACGCTCATGCGTCTGCTTATGACACACATCTCCTGCGTCTACTCATAAAATGCGATTCATGCATGTTGGACTTGGCCCTTTTTGCTAGGTTATCCCCAAACCTTTAGCCTTTCTCCTGTATTTTTCTGACTTCACTTTTGCTTGTTTTAGGACTCTGGGCACTTTACCACTGCTTACCAGTGCTAAAGTGCAAGCGCCCTCTGTGTACATTTTACTGGTGATTGCGTTATCCATGATTGGCATATTGATTTACTGGTAAATCCCTAGTAAAGTGCACCGGGTGTACCCTAGGCCTGTAAATCAAATGCTACTAGTGGGCCTACGACTGATTGTGCCACCCACCTGTGTAGCCCTGCAACCGTGTCTCAGACCTGTCACTGCAGTGTATGTGAGGGCATTTTTAAACTGCCATTTCGGCATGCCAAGTGCACCCACTTGCCAGGCCCAAACTGTCCTTTTTACTACATGTAAGTTACCCCTAAAGTAAGCCCAAGGTAGCTCCATAGGCAGGGTGCAGTGTATTTAAAAGGTAGGACATGTACTGTTGTATTTGACATGTCCTGATAGTAAAATACTGATAGTTTCGCTTTTCACAATTGCAAGGACTATTTCTCCCATAGGCTAACATTGGGATTGCCATAACATATCTTTTAAGTGTAATTTCCCATTGGGAGCTGATAAAGATTTGGAGTTTGGGGTCTCTGGACTCACAATTTAAAAATGCATCTTTTGGTGAAGGTGGTTTTTGAATTGTGTGTTTAAAAATGCCACTTTTAGAAAGTGGGCATTTTCTTGCTTAACCATTCTGTGCCTCTGCCTGTCTGTAGAATACACATCCGGGATGGCTGACAGTTAGGCTTTTCTGCATTTACTCTAGACAGTCACACAAAGGGAACTGAGGTGTGCCTTGGATATCCTGATGGGCCTTTCTGAGCTAGAGTGGTGGGAGGAGTTGTCTCTGACACTTGAATAGGGCGGTGCCTGCCCTCACACACAGCTGTCTCCACCCCCTTTAGTGTGTCTGGAGCCAGGTCAGGGAAATGCAGGGTCTTGTGCATTATAAAGACTTTCCTTTTTTTTTTTTAAATCTTTTTTATTAAAATGTTTCACCCTTTTGCTATGTTTTCCAAAACAAAATTACAGCACAACAAAGTCCAAAAGTACAATCATACAATCACAAAAAGAAGGTTTTTCAAACAATGACAACAAATTTTGATGTGAAGCATGTCATTATATACTTTCTTTATACCCCTTACTTCTCCTATTCCGTGATTGGGTATCCCTCCACTATTCTGACCTATTTTTCCACTGGTCCACTGGTTGCCAAATTCTTCTCCCCAGTGCTCTCGCCCTTCTGCCTTTCCTTTCGTATATAGCTTTCTCCAGGTTATACGTAGAAAGCAACCTTGCTATCCACAATTGAAATGTTGGGGGAACCCTGTCAAGCCACGCCCTTGCAATTACAATCCGATACACCGCCGTTACCATGAACAAAAATTCTATCTGAGGGTCCACTGTTCCTGCCGAGACACCTAAGATTATCAAATCATCTGTCAGTTTACTCTTAATTCCCAGTGAGTTCTCTAAAAAATCCTTGATTGCCCCTTTTAGTGTATGTAATTGTGGGCATTGCCCGAACATATGAACAATGTCCGCATCTCTTACATCACATCGTGGGCAGGTAGTTCCTGTGTCTCCCCCCCCATTGTGCAATTCTGGCCGGAGTATGATAAAGGGAGTACAGTGTCTTATAATGTTGCGATTGTAACGTCGCAGAGCATAGAACTGTTCGCCCTAAGTCCAAAGATGTCTGTAGTCCCTCCGCGGACGATCCCACCATCTCCATCCATTTAGTAGCGTATTTTTCTCTGTCATCATTTTTTAACATATACAGTTCTGCGTACAACTGTCGAATTGTACAGTGCTTCATCCTTTCAAAATACTCCATTATTCTACTATGATCAAACCCTATAGATCCGCCCCTTTTATTTGCAAGAAAACTTCTTATCTGCAGATATTTAAAAAAGCTGTTCCCCATTATCCCATGTTTCGATTGTAATTCCTGAAATTGCCGAACTACCCCCTCCGTGCTCAGTAAGTCCCCTATCTTCTTAATCCCCTTATTGTCCCAGTCCTTCATAATTACGTCCCTAAATATGTCTCCTGGAAGTGAGTGATTTGTATACAAACGTGTATAATTGCTGTATCTACCTATACCAATTTTTTTAGCCACCACCTTCCAAACATTGTATGCTGCTCGTAGAGTCTTAAACCTAGTGTGTTTAAAATAACTATAATCTACCGTATTCAACAGGCCATTCTCGGCCTTCCCCCCCCAGCAGTGCTCTATATACATTCGTGGAACCTAATCTCCCAGCTTGTTGCTCATTTCCCCCACCACCACCCAATAACCCCTGTGCGTATTGCAAGACTGCTGCCCAGTAATAAAGTCTGAAGTCCGTAGCCCCCCATCCCCCCTTCTCCCTCGGGAGTGCCATATAGCGATACGCTCTTCTAGTCTTCCCTTTGGCCCATATCAGTCTATTCAATATAATTTCCAGTTTCCTGAACCACGTCTGATCGAAAAATAATGGGATCGCTCTAAAAAGGTACAAAAAGTTTGGGAATGTGATCATTTTAATCACGTTTATCCTTTATATTTATAAAGACTTTCCTTTGAAGTTTTCCAACTTAAAAGGCAGAAACTGGTATAATTACTGGAGCTGTGACACCATAACTTCCAAACACTTCTAGACTGAGGACATTCTGCCAAAAAGAAGAGCTGGAGGAGCTGCCAGGAGGGACTGCCACTTTGCTGATTGCTTTGCTTTGTTGGCTTGCTGCTTCTGTCCTGGGAGTGAAAGGACAGGACGTTGCTTGCTCTATCCTGCTTTCCAAGGTTCTCCAATGGCTTATGCGTGCTTACCTCCTGTTAAGAAGTCTCAGGTCCATCAAAGACTTCACTGCCAGAGCCGGGGCTCTTCTGCCGAGCGTTCTGACTTGCCAGGTGGTGTAAAACCCAGTTCCTTGGCCCTTGGGAGTAGAATCTGGTGATCTAAGAAGAAAATCCATGCATCAGTACCCAGGGCCTTTTTTTCGATGCACCGTGGCCCAAGATCGCTGCTGCCTGTCCCAAAGCATGGTCCCAGACTGGGGCATCACTCCTGGCTTCACTGAAGGTCCCAGCTTGCCATCACAGTGGGTTAGAAAAATTGCCGCATCATGAGTCCTGAGCCCAGTGTAACTAATGTATGTGGCCCCCCGTTCCGACTCCTATTAAACTGCGTATCCTACGGCAGGATGCGTCCCCCGTGGGCAATAAAAGGACTCAATGGGGGGTCCTGGGATCTGATCGACACCTCCGCCCCAGATGTGGCCTTCCTGACCGAGACCTGGTGGAACGACTCCTCGGCGCCTGACATCACCATAGCCATCCCAGACGGCTACAAGATCACCCGCGGGGATCGCTCCAACGGAGCCGGAGGAGGAATAGCCATCGTCCACAAGTCCACCCTCAAGGTCGCCACCCACGCAGACGACACCCTCAACACTGCTGAACACCTGCACTTCCGGATCCACACCAACCCCAACACCCTCCTCAGAGGAACCCTCATCTACAGACCCCCGGACCACGGGCTCAGTTCAGCGACTCCATCGCCGACCTCGCCAGCACTCACACACTCGCCTCCAAGGACTACATCCTCCTCGGGGACCTGAAATTCTGCCTCGAGAACAACAACAACGCGAACTCCGCCACCGTGATCGCCAACCTCGCCAACCTCGACCTCAGACAACTCGTCACCGCACCCACCCACACCGCCGGCCACACGCTGGACCCCGTCTTCTCCAAAGGCTCCCACGTCAACTTCGACCACACCACCGAACTCCACTGGACCGACCACCGCTACATTTATTTCACCTTCAAGAAACCAACCACACACCACCGCACCCAACAGCTACCTCGCCGCTGCTGGAGCAAAATCACCGTCAACCAGCTGATCACCACTCTCGCCCAGAACCCACCCACCGAACCCACCAACCCAGACGCCGCAGCCTCAGACAGTGGATGGACGACTGCGCCAGCACCCTCGCCCCGCTCAAGAAACCCTCCAACAGCCACGCCAGCAAGAAAGCCACTTGGTTCATCGACGAGCTCCAGTCCTCCAAACACGCATGCCGGAAACTGGAGAAGTCATGGCTCCACGAACGCACACCGGACAACCACGCAGCCCACAAGGACGCTACCCGCTGACATCACCACCTCATCAGATTAGCCAAGAGATCCTACTTCAAAAACCGCTTGGACAACAACGCACACAACAGCAAAGAGCTCTTCAGCATCGTAAAGGAACTCTCCAACCCCAGCGCCAACACCAACGACATCGCGCCCTCACAAGAACTGTCCGACTCACTAGCCATCTTCTTCCACCGCAAGATCGCTGACATCCACGACAGATTCAAAACCACGACCGCCCCAACTACCACAGACCACCAGCGCCAACCGCCTGACCTCCTGGTCCAACGTCAACGACGACGAGACACGCAAGGTCATGAACTCCATCCACTCGGGATCTCCGTCAGACCCATGCCCACACCACGTATTCAACAAAGCAGACTCAGCCATCGCACACCAACTACGGAAGGTCATCAACATCTCCTTCGAAACAGTGATATTCCTGGAAAGCTGGAGGCACGCCGAAATCAACGCCCTCCTCAAGAAGCCCAAAGCAGACCCCAAGGACCTCAAGAACTTCCGGCCCATCTCCCTGCTCCCGTTCCCGGCAAAGGTCATCGAGAAAATCGTCAACATGCAATTGGCCCTCCACCTGGAAGTCAACAACATCCTAGACCCGTCCCTGTCCGGATTCAGATGCAACCACAGCACCGAGACAGCCCTCATCGCCGCCACAGACGACATCAGGCGCCAACTAGACAACAGCGAAACATCAGCTCTCATCCTCCTGGACCTGTCAGCCGCCTTCGACACGGTATGCCATTGCACTCTAAAGACACGCCTCCTAGAAGCCGGAATCCAAGAGAAGGCCCTTGACTGGACCACTTCCTTCCTCTCAGGCAGAACCCAGAGAGTCCGCCTCCCACCCTTCCGATCCGAAGCCACCAACATCATCTGCGGCGTCCCCCAGGGCTCATCCCTCAGCCCGACGCTGTTCAACATCTACATGGCCCCCCTCGCATGAGTGGCTCGCCATCACAAGCTCAACATCATCTCCTACGCCGACGACACCCAGCTCATCCTCTCCCTCACCAAGGACCCACACACGGCCAAAACCAAACTCCATGAAGGAATGAAGCCCGTTGCTGACAGGATGAGGAGCAGCCGTCTGAAACTGAACACGGACAAGACGGAGGTCCTCATCCTCGGACCCACCCCCTCAGCCTGGGACGACTTCTGGTGGCTGACCACAATGGGAACAGCACCAGCACCCACCGACCATACACACAACCTAGGATTCATCCTCGACTCCTCCATCTCCATGTCCAAACAGGTCAATGCGTCATCAATGTACGTTCCGACTCCAACACACCAACAGTTTGCAGCTGTAGAAACAATGCAGTGCCTGCTTTGCTGCTGCCGCATCGATGCAGCACATCTGGATTTTCGACACGTCATACATGGGTGCCGACGTATCATCAACCCCGCACTGCAGTAAGGAATCGAGGCTGCTTGTCGGACTCCGCCGCATCCCCTACAAGTAAGGAATCAATGCATTACTCCCCTGTCAGTATGGAAGGGATGTATCACCTCCCCTGCCTAGCAGTAAGGAACTAATGCATCACCTCCTCTGTGTAGTAAGGACCTGACTCATCAACTCCTCTGTGTACTAAGCAACAGATGCATCATTGTCTTTTCCGGCACCTCCCTCCCCTGTGGCCCGCATCATCCTTGATTTTGACGCATCTCAGGTACTTTATGCTAAAACACCAGCATCCATTGATTTCTATGAGTTAAGACTTATTGAAACTTATAAAAGCGATATCTTTACTTGTAAATGATGGATTTTTGCTGTTTTGGTCTTGTTTTATTCAGATAAATACTGGCTACTTTTCTAAGGTGGTGTGCACTAATTTTGTAGTGCTTTCATTGTGTTACTGTGTATGTATGTACAGATGCTTTACACATTGCCTGACTGCTCGTGCCAAGCTACCAAGTAGGTGAGCAGGGGTTATTTTAGCTGTGTAATCCACTTACCCTGACTGGAGTGAGGGTCCCTACTTGGACAGGGTGCAAATATCTGCCAACTAGAAACCCCATTTCTAACAATGCCTCAGCATATGACACGCTTCTCTGGCATCTACTCATGAAGTGTTATTCATGCGTCTGCTTATGAATCACTTCGCCAGCATCTACTCATGAAGTGCAACTCATGCGTCTGTGTATAATGTACTGCTTTAGTGAGACTCCAACCATATATATAAAACTGTAAATCTTGTAGCGATTAGCAATATTCAAATCCTGCACACAGTTTCGGATGAATTTTTTTTTAATGGTAACGTGTTTCAACCCTGCCGGGTCTCCGTCATGGCCTATTTCCTTTAAAAGAAACAGCTTTGATAAACATAAAGGAAATACTATGAATGAAAGACAGGAGAGAATGCAAAACATGCATACACTCTGTTTGTCAAGGCTTTTCGAAAACAAAAATAAATGCAAAAAAATAATATGAACAGATCATATTCAAATAATAGTCATGAGGATACCTGTTTAGAAAACTTTGTCTGCTATAATGTCAGCAGTGACATACAGCATACTAGCCATGTGGCTCCTTACAAACAATAGCTCCCTATGTTATAAAATAGACAATAGCCATAGTACTAACATTTTGAGCATATTGAATATGCAGCAGTGATACGCCAAGTGGCTGATTTGACTGTTAGTACTCCGTTAGATATTCAAAATTATCTAATTGGAATCATTAGACATCTCCAGTTGAAAAGCAAGACATAAGAAATAGACCAAGTTTTGTGCCTTGCCAAAACTAATTTCTGACAACATACTCGTAGAGCAAGTGATACCCTAGACTGTATATAAAAGCTAAATATATCTTAAAAAAATCACGCAGAATCTCATTTGTATATAACCCGTTTGCTGCGGGTGCCGGCCAACGGCCGTCGTAAGCACTACCTCAGTAGTGCTGCGCACGACCATTAGCCGACGCGGCCCCGCCCGTTTAATAGAATGTTCCACACTGGCGCAGAACGTTCGAAGCAGCAAACGGGATAAGGTTCCCTGAGATCTAATTGGACATTCATTTAGTCCTATTTCTATGTCTTTGCCTGTCTCGGTTTTTTGTTCTGAAAATCTGGTCACTACCTACCGATGGAGGAAAACTGCTCCTGGTGTAACGCCTGCACGACTGAGGTTCCAGAAGGGGTGCCGTGGAGGAGATGATGGTCACTTGGACGCACCAATATGTCTGATCCGAACCGAGCAGTAGAGGAAATGCATGGACTTAACTTTATCTACAACTAGACATAGTGGTTGAGGGTTTGGAGCTTTCAGCAGTATGAGTCAAAAGATTCTCCCAGTCCTAAAAATATCAGACCCAAAAGGAGATCTTATCCGGTTCCATGTATCAGACACCCGAATTACAGTTTACAAAAAAACAAAAACAAATCCAACAAAGTTGCAACAAATACACCACCAAACAACCAGGCTGTGACTTAAATCAAAACAAGAGAACATCAAATCTTCTTTCAAGGCACCCCATTGGCTCTCATTGAAGTCCTGCACTCCTACCATGACATAGGGCCACTACTCCATGCCAACTTCACAACCCAGACCCCAGCTACAAAGAGAGGCCAGTCCCACCTAGTGCTGGCCCAAGGCTCTAGCAGGCTTTCAATCTCTCCTTGAGAGCATTGGAGGACTATGAGAGGAGAGCGGGTCTGCGAAGCCCTGTGGCGGTAAACCCACCTCTCCGCATGCGGCCCCAGCCAGCGCTGCGACAACCACATGTTAGTAGCAAAGTCTAGAAAACCAAGCCCATTGCACAGGTGTACACTAGTCATGCGCCCAAAGGATTGCCGCTTTTGCTATAACCTAGGCCACTGGGAAAATGAAGGCTTCCTACATATTCCTTGTAATTGTAATTTACTACACTTGGCACCTATGCCAACGGGACATCTGGTGGGGAAGGTATCTCGGCAGTCTTTCTTCTAATCTCATTATACAGAGTGGGGCTTGCTGTCACTAAATCCAAGCCAATTCCTTCTATGTATTCTGCACAGCGTTATTGTGAAAAAAAATGGGTTTTACATTGAAGGATGTGAGCGTAGATAATACTGATAAGTGATCGTTACGAACAATTGTCGATCCTATCTAGGGCATTGTTCCGCAGCGGAAAGACTGCCGAGATACCTTCCCCACCAGATGTCCCCCGATCGGCGGCCATCTTGGGTTAGCGCACTAGTGTTTTGCCGGCACTGGACAGCAGAGATGACAATGCAACCCAGATGGTTTTTAAAGACGTCAAGTGCAGGACGCCAGTAGTCCACGGAGCGGCACAACGGTAGGAATAAGGCATTGCACTTATGCGGTAAATGTAAGTAATAGACTCCGACCACGAGTCTCTAATAAAATTGGTCCACGAGGCAGTAACGAATTACGGAGGTACACGTATTTCACGGAAGGGTGCGGTTTTCTTTTACAGTTTACCGAGTGGAATACCCTTCGCCTGCCAGCTCATGGGGCATGCAGCATTGGTCGAACTAGTATGTACCACATTTCTACTTTGATCTAGCGACAATGTTCATTGACAATTTTATACCTCAAATGTTTTCTATCGACATGATCGGGTCTCCTTAGAATCTTCCCCCTGTTGGACTGTGTGTATTGAGTCACGGGTGCGTGTATGTTGAGATGAGTCAGCCCTCACATTGCTGGGATGATTGATACAAGTTCGGTCAGTAAACACGAACGAACGGTCAGGGGAAGTTATATTTCAACTCCCTTTCCTGCACATGAAGCCCCGAGTGAGCGCTTCAACTAACGTGTGAGCACCCATGATTAGTGGGATCCCTGCTATTGCAAATAATATGTGCTGAATGTCTACAACTATATATATACAAATTTGTTTTGTCTCTCTCTTTTTCCATTTTTTTTTACCGAGACCACAATAGGTCAATATTTTTGACAATATTTTGGAAAATAACCACGCTTCACCTAGGGCCAGCTCATGCCCTGAAGCCCAAACTAGCAGCCGATTTTTGCTGCCAGTTTGTATGACTTTAGGCTTACCTCTTTAGAAACCGAGCATTCTGTAATAGGCACCATTAGAAGGTCCTGATGAGTAAGCAGTAGGGGACTGCTTACGAAACATGTAGACCAGGTAGCAAGCTAATCGCTCTACCCCAAAACCCCCTTTTTAATGTTACCAGCCAGAGAAATTAATAAAATGTATTTTTTCTACTAGCCAGGGAATTTTTAAATAAATTTTTACTACACTCACAGATTTAGGTCCCTACACTTCACTGACATCACTTGCACCGCACCATCACATAGCCTCTGTCATGATAACTAGTGCTCCCGCGTAGTTCGTAGGTCGTAGCACGCCCCGCCCCGTAGAGGGACGGGAAGACCCCCATGATGAAGCATGACACTAAAGACTTTTTAGTGTGTGAGGGGTATTTTAAAAAGCACATAGTGCCCTCATCTTTCCATAATCTAAGAGAGGGCGTATAATTACACTACACGTATATTAAAAATATAAAAAATACCACCATTACACATTGATAGAATCTTTTTGTTTGTACAGACTTAGTTTCCGTTCCTGATTTTTATTTATTTTATTTTTTTACGGTGAGCCGCGCGCACCTAAAGAAAGGCATGCAGCTGCCGTACTTAAAGTTTTTGAAGATTAAGCACCAGTAGTAAAGTTAAAGGGTAGCATGGTGCGGTGTTGGAAAAAAAATTAAGTTGTAAAAGTTTATGTGGGCGAGCCGCGTAGCATAAAAGAAATGTGCGCATCCGGAGGAGGAGCTTAGCGCGCACCCAAGATGGTCGCGTGAGCTCAGAGCTCCCGGACCTTCGCCACCTCCATCGACTATCCTGCATCTAATCCTGATTTGGACGACGGGCTTCTGTGGTCGTGAACCTGCTGATCATTTATCCGTTGGGGGATTTCGCTTTGGTCTCCGGGAACCTGAGATATGGCTTTTTGAATATTTGCGGCCTGCTCCATGGCACTGCTCCGGGCTTGCCTACTCTGCCAGCCAGGTAGTAATTGAATAACAACGGCCTGCGTTAACCTCCCTTGCCCGGTCTCCTACTTTCGGTTTCGATTTTGATGATCCTACGTCATTGACCTTGCCTTGGTCGCCCGGGTTGCTTGCTTCATTCATTTATTCGCAATTTCGCTTGGAGATCTGGACTTTCTTGCTCTTTGCCTAGTGACTGGTCCTCACTTTATTCCTTGAGCTTCTGCGGGCACATCGAGTGTAGCCATTTTCACAAAGTCTCAGACTACCCTCCGGGGCACACGACCTAAGATGGCCACCAAGCCTGAAGCGGAGAGGCGCAAGACCAGACCGGCAGCTCGAGGAGGTTCTGTCCAATCCAACGTCATGGACCGATATACCCTCACTAAGAGCTCTCCGAGCGGAATGGCTAAACCCCCGGCCGGCATTGAGGACGAATCCCTGCTGGGTGATGACCCGTCGTTGAAAGACGTCATGTGCGCCATTGCTGGGATGAAGGCCGCGATGGGACAACAGTATGAGGCCCTAACCCACAAGCTGGACACTGTTGCCATTGATGTCAATCTAATCAGGGCGGATCTTGCAAAAACCAACGAAAAGGTCAAGTCTCTCGACCTGAAGACTACTAGTCTCATCGCCGACGTCTCTGACCTACAGACGGAGGTCGGTAATCTGAGATCCGCCCGTGACTATCTCTCCCGTCGCTTGGACGATTTTGAGGGCCGAGCACGACGGAACAACGTCCGACTGGTCGGTGTCCCGGAGAAGACGGAATCGTCAGCTGTGGACTTACTGGTGGAGAACCTTGTCCTAAATCATTTAGCGCCCAAGGGCCTGAGCAAGTTCTTTGCAGTAGAACGGGCCCACCGTGTCCCGGGTGGCCCGCTCAAGCTGGGTGCCTCTCCGCGCCCCATCATTGCGCGGATTTTCAACTTTCGTGACAGGGACGTGATACTGCAGGCTTCCCGCACATCAGGCCCCACGGAATATGAGAACGCTGCGGTCAGCTTTTATCCGGACTTCACCCAACAAGTCCAGAAGCAGCGGCTGGGATTTCAAGGAGTGAAGAAGAGAATGAGAGACAGGGACATGAAATATGCCATGCTTTTCCCGGCTCGATTGCGTATCGTCCACAATGATAGAACATTTTTCTTTGACCATCCTGAAGCGGCTAATGACTGGTTGGACTCGCTACCTACGGGACGAGGGCGGTTTGAACAATCGGAACCTTCCGGTGGAGCGGAGGGCGGCCCGACGGAGCAGGAATAGGGAGCGACATCGGCTCCCGGACCAACGTTTTGACTTTCGGCAATGGTTCGATGCTATACTGATAATGATTGCAACTCCATTGTCTTACTGGGGTGTGGGTGAGGGGCGGGTGTGACTTCCTCCTCTGGGGTTCTTTTCGTAGATTAGTTGTATGTTAGGGCGACAGGCACGCTGCGAGTTGGGGTGGCTTTTGAGTCTAACGCAGGGGTGCGGGGTGGGGGGTATGATGTTGTTTTGGGGGGTTGGGAAGTTCAGGGATGTGTTTCTTTGTTTTTTTCAAGGCATAATGCTGATGATCTTCTGTGTTGTGGTGTCGCGGCTGGCGTGGGGGGAGACTTGGGGTGGACTCTGGGATGGGGGGTAGGGGACTACGGATACTGTGTTGGAACGTCAATGGTTTGGGAGACAGAATTAAACGGGGAGTGGTCTTGCAGTTACTGAGACGCCTGTCCCCTGATGTGGTTTTGCTTCAGGAGACGCACTTGCTGGGTAATACGTGCCACGCCATGAATAGGCGTGGCTATCGTCTCATTGCACACTCAGGTTTCACTTCTGGCTCCAGAGGGGTGGGCATTCTAATCCGGACCTCCCTCCCCCTCGCTGTTGACGACATTATACTTGATGATAGAGGGCGGTACGCCGCCATTGTGGGGCGTTGGGAGGGTAGGGTGGTTACACTGTTTTCTGTTTACATACCCCCAGGTCTTCAAACTACGACCTATGCGGATTTGGGAAGTGCGGTTTTGGGAGTCCCCAAGGGTTTGCTTGTGGTCGGGGGAGACTTTAATTCAGTAGTATCTGGGATGTGTGATCGTTACCCTCCCCGAGTTCTCGCTAAGTTCCAATCCTGGCTTGGGGACTTCATGGAGGCGCTGGGGCTGACCGATTGTTGGCGATTACATCATCCTGGGCAACAACAGTATACCTTTCACTCTGGGGCCCACGGCAGCCTTTCGAGATTGGATTATGTTTTGATGCCCTCCTCCCAGACTTCCCGTATAGGGGAGGTGAAACATCTTGCCAGGGGTATTTCGGATCATTCCCCACTGTGGTTGGTTGTGAATGCACATGGGGGATCGGAGGGTCGAGTGGCCCTGATCAACCCATGGTACCTCCGTGATCCCAAGATTAGAGCGGAACTACTTAAGACAATTGATCACTACTTTGCCGAAAATGTGGGGTCAGTATCCTCTTCTGTCTCCCTGTGGGAGGCGTACAAAACTGTAATTCGGGGGCAGGCCCTCTCGTCGATTGGCACTGTTAAGAGATGTAGACGAGAGGAGGTTGTTCGTCTTGAGACTGAAATTACCGTTCTTGAGGGAGAGTTGGATGCTGGAGTCTCCCCTGAGAGGCTTCATCTGTTGGACCTGAAACAACATGAGTACAGAGCTCTGGTGACTGATGCAGCGAAGGAGATGAGTCGTGAACAGCAGGGACGTTTGTATGATGTGGGAGATAAGGCTGGGAAGTTGCTTGCTTGGTTGGATAGGAGAGAATGCGCAGTCGAGTGGTTCCTGTTATAGTTGACGCGAATGGTGAAAGTATCACGGACCCTGCTGGGATTGTTGAGAGGTTCGCCGATTATTTCCAGGTGGTGTACTCCCCTGTGTCCGATAGACCGGAGCAGGACTCCCACATGCTTTTACGCGATGCAGGTCCCGCTCGCTGAATCTGACGGGACCTGCTGGAGTCTCCGCCTACGGCGGATGAAGTTGCGACCGCTATCCGTTCGATTCGCTCCGGGAAGGCCTCGGGCCCTAATGGACTCCCTATAGAACTCTACAAGTTTCGTCCGGATGTACTGGCACCGTATATGCGCTCTATGTTTCTGGAATCACTGGCGGAAGGGTTTCTTCCTCCTGACCAGAGATTGGCTTCCATAGTGGTTATACATAAAGAGGGTAAGCCACGTGACCGCTGTGACTCGTACAGGCCTATTTCCCTAATAAATGCTGAACCCAAGATCCTGGCCAAAGTTCTTGCTAACCGTCTGGTGGCTGTTATAGGCGATCTGGTTCATCCGGACCAGTCTGGATTTATACCACATCGCAATACGGCACTTAATCTTCGGCGCTTGCATGGAGTCCTCGCGCGAGCCGGGACATTGAGAGAGTCGGCCATCTTGGAGTCTTTGGACGCCACCATGGCGTTTGACACGATTGAATGGCCCTATCTTTGGGAGGTCCTCTCCAAATTCGGGTTTGGGCCCACCTTTATCCGTTGGGTTCGATTGCTTTATGCTGATCCCTTAGCCCAGGTGGTGGTGAATGGACGTGTCTCGGCCTCCTTTGTTCTCGGTAGAGGTACGCGCCAGGGCTGTCCTCTGTCCCCACTCTTGTTTGCCCTTGCTTTAGAGCCATTGGCGGCTTGGCTGCGGTGGGAACCATCCATAAGGGGTATTCGATGGTCTCCGGACTTTGAAGACCGTGTATCTTTGTATGCAGATGACATCCTTTTGTACCTCACATCGCCCGACAGTCGTTAATCGTCCTTTTTGACGTTTTGACTTCTTTCCGTAAAAATTCCGGCTTAGTTATCAACTGGTCTAAATCTTGCGTTTATATTCTCTCCGGTGACACTCCCCTCCTGCCCCGTAATTGTCCTATTCCGGTGGTACCAGATGGTTTCAAATATCTGGGAATTTTTGTCACCTTGGACCCCACACTTCGGTATGAGCGCAATCTGCTGCCCCCTCTCAGACGCCTTCGGGCGGCTGTCGGGACTTGGAGCAAGCTCCCCCTTTCTCCCTTGGGACGAGCTGCGTTGTTTAAGATGATGTCGCTCCCCCGATTCCTTTATGCGCTTCAAAACACGCTTGATGTAGTGCCAGCGGAATATTTTCGTGAGATTGAGAGTCTACAGCGGCAATTGTTATGGGGGGGCCGTCCTCGCATCGCCCTCTCGAAGCTTACACTCCCTTGGTACGATGGCGGCATCGCTCTCCCGGACATTCGTCGCTATTACTGGGCAGATGGTTGCTGCCCGGTGGGGACTACAATAGGGCTCTATATGCGAAACCAGCTGGTGACACTCTTACGGGCCCCACCAAAACAGCAGTGCAGGTGTGGCGTAGAGCTACGGCAGCCACAGGATGGGCCGATAGGCCGACCCGGGCTACCCCACTATATGCTTCGGATAAACTGGGCTCCCTTTGGCAATCGAAGGGATTTGATCGGTGGGACATGATCGGGATCAGTAGGGTAGATGATGTATGGATCAAGGGCAGGGTCAAGACGTTTGAGGAATTGAAAGTTGAGTATGGGCTGAATGATAAGGAATTCTTCAGATATGCGCAAGTCCGGCATGTGGTCTTGTCTGTTTTTCCACTAGGCTCGGACGTGCCGGAGGCATCCCCGCTCGAGGATCGGATTCTGGATGGTCACGTTCCTGATAGCACGATCTCGCTAATTTATAAAAAGTTGATCAATACCAGGACTGATCTACTAGATAGTCTTCGAGGGCTGTGGACCGGAGATGGTCTGGAACTCGATGATGAGGACTGGCAGTCCGCTATTTCTTCCCCGAAGGAAGTAGCTATCCCGGCACGTCTTCGGTTCGTCCAACTGAAAATTCTGCATAGGGTGTATGTGACCGGCCCACGTCTGGTTCGTATGGGATTTTCGATGGATGGCTTGTGCAGGCGTGGATGCGGTATGGTGGCTACGTTCCTTCATATTATCTGGGAATGCCCTGCCGTGATACGTTATTGGAACCGCGTGCATGAAGTAATGAGTGAGGTCACGGGAGTGCGCTTAATGCCTGAAGCGAGAAGATGCTTGTTGAATGTCTGGGAGCCGAATGACTACAATCGAGCGCAGCTCCGCTGGGCGACCTTGGGAAACATGGTAGCCAAGCGTGATATTGCCCAATTGTGGGGCGCTCAGAAGCCTCCGACACTTCTGGGATGGACACAAAACATGGATTGGTGCATGTTTCGAGAAAAAACTGTGTATGTTTCCCGTGGCAAACCAGGCACGTGGGGGAAAGTGTGGACCCAATGGAACGCATATCGTGGAGATATATGTACTCCCCCAATGTCTGAATTTGATGCTGATTTGTCTTCCTCCCAACCTGACGTTTCCTCCGCAGGAACATAGCTATTTTGTATGTATTTTGGTCTCCTTTCCCCCCCCCCCCCTCTCCCCCCCCAATTATTGATTGCACTACTGCTTGAGTCCTCTATGTACCCCCCCCCACGGACCACGTGATGACACGTTTTAATGCACTGCCTTGTTTTGTATTGTTCTTTTTTTGTTTTCTTGTTTTAAAATCAATAAAAAGTTTTCAACAAAAAAAAAAGAAATGTGCGCATCCGCCTTCTTAAAGTTGAAGTGCAGTGTGTTCTATTGTATACAAAATATAATATTTAAAGTGTGACATCATGGTCACACTGCTATATTTGTTAATAAAGCAGCCATACAAGAGGTGCTGCTACAATATTTTAAGTTAAAGTGTACTACATGTAAGAGGGGCAGTCGTCATCGGAGTTTACAAAAGTAAAAAAGGAGGAACTAGTGACCATATTAACCAACGAAAAGCAACCCTTTAGAAAGGACAGTAAAAGGAGCCAATTAGAAAGATGGGTGTTGCTTAATGCCCATATCCTGAATACAGCATCTCTCGAAGAGACAGCAAAAGTGCTGCCTAGGTGAGACCTTGAATTCAGAGCGGGAGCTCAACAGCTCTGTGAGGCCTGTGCCAGCACAGTGTCATACTAATCTCTAGTAATATATTAAAAAACGTCAGGTGAACCTCTTGCCCAGACCGTGCTAATGTAGCAGCCGATGGACATGTGAAGGACATTCCTCTACAAACGAATATAGGCCTGGGCGGTGAACTTCGCTCCATTCGCGGAGTTTGCAGAGTTTTCTGCACTCTGCAAAGCTCGCGGAGAGCAGAAATCTCCGCTTCGCGGAGTACAGCAGAGTTTCCCCCGCTCAAGTAGAATTTCTACCTGAGCTGCAGGAATACCAGCACAAACTGCAGTTCGCACTGCACTCTGCCACTCGCTGAACTTCGCAGAGTTTTTTTGTAACTTTGCGAAGTTCTGCGTAGCAAAACTCCTCACGCTACGCCCAGGCCTGATAATGATGACAATCATTATTTCCAACCTGTTTGGATGTCATTTAATTAAGTATGACTCAACCAGGTTAGAATAATTATTGTTGTCTTTTTATAGAAATATTTGCTTCCTTATTTATGTAAATTCATGTTACACAATAGCGACTGTTCTCAAAACAGCAGTTATTTCATGAAGAACGTAGCCTGGGTACAAAAACTGGCCATTCATTTTAATTCTCTTTTTAAGGTGTAATAACTTGAGTCTTTCAATGTGATTTTCAGTTCTGTTCTGCCCGGCAGTTTCTTGATCAACAGAAGGGTTTCCAGAGGCCCAAAGTGTGAACACAGAGTAAACATGAAACTGAAGACCAGTTCATAAAAATAACTGGGAGACACAGAGACAAATGCACACAGTTTGAAATACCATGGTGTTAATATCACTCTGTGCAAGGCCCAACCATGTGCTTGGGAATGACATTGTTCAGCAGGATGCGGTGAAAGTGTGCACTTCTTTCTTAAGAAACCTTTCAATTTGGCAAATCGCGATGCGCCTTTGCCACATAATTTTAGTGGGTTGCTAGTCATGCACTCTTTGTCTTTAGGTCTCGCCTAGGCAGCGCCCATGCGCTGCTCTAGGAGATGACCTTTAGAAATTGGTCAGCTCTTTTTCAGCGCTCGTGCTTGTGCTGGCATCCACCTTGCGGGAGCGAACAGCGGCAGGCTAATTGAAAAGATGGCCCGTGCGCCACTGCTCGCTCCGCATGGGGCATGCTAGCACATGCTTTCCCACTCTCAACTGCTTGTTTTGCTTTCCCTTTGTAACGAGTTGCAATTATACTTTTTTGGGCACAAGTGCATAAAAACAGCTGTTTCAAATTCCCCCCCACTCTGAACTGCTTGTTTTGCCACAACTTTCTTTACGTAAAATGTTTAAATTAAACTTTTCTGGAACTTTTTGCATTTGTCAGCTTTTATTTTTTCCGTCGTTTTTTTGTGTGCTCTTATTTTTGGTTTCCCTTCCTACAGGTCCTGTATATGCACACATTTCTGCGGGAAACTCCATGCGCAAATCTTATTTATTTATCGCCCTGTCTCAGCTTCTCCATTCAACCCTGTTTGAATGTAAACGTGTAGGTCCTGCATATACATACATATGTGCGGGAAGATCCATGCGAAAATCTTATTTATCGCCTTGTCTCAGCTTCTGCCACGGCGTCGGCTCACATTGTCCTTCCTGCAAACCACAATAAGCGTGGCTGTGCGCGCTTGATTACATTATTATAGTGTCTCTCCCCGCCGAGGTCACCCTCGCTCTGCCTTTTCAAACCTCTACTTATTAACAACTTTCTCTATTTTGCACTTTCGTTTCCTCCTATAAAACTTTGTCCATTCAACTGTGCTTTAATTTAAACATGTCGCTCCTGCTTACGCACACATTTGTGCGGACAGCTCCATGCACAAATACTATTTATCACCCTGTCTTACCTCCTGTCACGGTGTTCGCTCATATTCTCCTTACAGCCAAGTACAATACACGTGCCCGTGCGTGCTTGTTTATATTTTTTTAATCTTTATCCCTGGTCTAGGTCACCCCGCCCTGCCTTCTCAGCCGTCTCCTCCTATACAACGTAGTCCATTTTGCACTCCCGTTTCCCCTATGCAACTTTTTCCATTGTGCACAAAAATGTGATCGTGCGCAAAACCAGATTTATCACTCTGTCTCATCTTTTTATTAACTTTACAAAATTACGAACTACTAAATGGTACTGATTTACAGTGAAACTCAAACTTTTTCGCATTTCTTTTATCAGAGTCAGAATATGTTATGCAGGTACTATTTCACAACCTTCACCCTCTTGTTATTTATGGCCCCCCCATAACCAAAAAAACAATAACACAGGCATATGTTATGTTATAATGATTTTATAACGCGCACTAATACTCAAGAGTGTCCTGGCGCGTCGTAACACGGATACCTGATGGAATAGGGCCATTTAATATGCCTGCTTGAAAAGAAAGGTCTTCAGCTGCTTTTTAAAACGAACGAGGCTTTGGATATTCCGCAGTGACAGGGGGAGTGAATTCCAAAGGGAGGCTGCCTTAACCCCTTCGATGCTTTTGACGAAACGGTTCCGTCATCAGCGTCGGTTGGGCTGTGCTGATGACTGAACCGTTCCGTCATGACCACACCCGTTTTTCGAATCTTCAGAACAGCGCGAAAATTCGCGCCGCGCTGAAGTGGTTAACAGACAAAGACTGGCCCCCCCACCCTCATTCTGCGGAAGCGTGGGATCACCATCTGTCTCAGAGAGGCAGAGCGGAGTGGTCTGTTAGGTGTATAGAGAGAGAAGCGCCTCCTAAGATACAGTGGTCCAAGATCCTGTAAGGCTCTATGGGCCAAAAAAAGAGCCTTAAATTGCACTCTCTGGAAAAAAAAAAAGTTGCACGCATTAAAAAGCCAAAAAAACAACACATTATTTATGGTGAATACTTTTTTAATATGGACGTTCAGTTGTTCATAATGCTTTCTTGATCATATACATGGTAACAAAAATGCTTCTAACACTTCTTTATTATAACTTTTCAGCATGCTGCACACTTATATACAACACAGAATAAACACATAGGCAAAATCAATAACACTAGCTAAACACTTATAAGGTCCCAAAGGCGAGACCTATTGGCTATGCCAATGCTTGTTTTATTATTCGCGGCTCAGGCCTTTATTGGGCCAGTTACTTTGCTTGTCAGGTAGTTGTATGTCTGTAATCATGCCCCCATTACAGAGGTGCATGTAATCATGTTGCTTGCTAATTATGGTAATTGTGGACTATCAGGTGATTACTGGGTCTGTAATTATGTCCTCTTGGGAAGGTGTCTTGGCGGTAACCGTGCCCCATCAGGCAGTCACGCTTTCCGGGAGCAGGACAAACACTGACTACAAAGATATCATGACAGAAGGAGTATATAGAGGTAGGCAGAGAGTTAACATGCTTACCACCAGATCTTTGCAACCTGAAGTCCAGCAGTTGAAATGCGGAGCAATGAACAGTGACCCGGCATTGGCCGCCACCAGGATCTCCTAAGTTCTGCAACCCTAGTTTGGGTGGGTTCATTAAGCATACAGGACCTGTGTTCCTTGACCGGTGTAGCGTCACAGACTCACTTCCAGACACTACAGTTGCTGGAGACATATTCGGAAGTGGTTGCCCTGAGGAGTTTTATTTCTGGATCAAAGTTTGACATCCGTTTCTTGATGGAATGGAATGTGTTTTTTTTGTAGTTTCTTAGGTAGTGTAATGCCCCCCTCCCCCGGTGTACCCACCCTAGAACACAGAGAAGGAAGAACCGCCTATGGGGTTTTACTCTAGAGCTCAGCCAGTAGAGAAAGGTTTGGTGTATTTTCGAAAATCGGGATTTGATTTATTTCGAATCATCTCTCAGTCCTACCAGAGGTGGTCGGTGTCTGCCAGCGGGGGTCGGTGTCTGCCAGAGGGGGTCGGTGTCTGCCAGCGGGGGTCGGTGTCTGCCAAAGGGGGTCGGTGTCTGCCAAAGGGGGGTCGGTGTCTACCAGAGGGGGTACGTGTCTACCAGAGGTGGTAGGTGTCTACCAGAGGGTGTAGGTGTTCACCAGGGGGTGTAGGTGTCTACCAGAGGTGGTAGGTGTCTACCAGAGGGTGTAGGTGTCTACCAGAGGGTGTAGGTGTCTACCAGAGGGTGTAGGTGTCTACCAGAGGGTGTAGGTGTCTACCAGAGGGTGTAGGGGTCTACCAGAGGGTGTAGGTGTCTACCAGAAGGTGTAGGTGTCTACCAGAGGTGGCAGGTGTCTACCAGAGGTGGTAGGTGTCTACAGGAGGGTGTATGTGTCTACCAGAGGGGGTAGGTGTCTACCAGAGGGTATAGGTGTCTACCAGAGGTGGTTGGTGTCTACCAGAGGGTATAGGTGTTTGCCAGAGGGTGTAGGTGTTTACCAGAGGGGGTAGGTGTCTACCAGAGGGGGTAGGTGTATACCAGAGGGTTTAGGTGTCTACCGGAGGGTGTAGGTGTCTACCGGAGGGTGACGGTGTCTACCGGAGAGTGTAGGTGTCTACCAGAGGGGGCAGAGGGTGGTAGGTGTCTACCAGAGGGTGGTAGGTGTCTACCAGAGGGGGTAGGAGTCTACCAGAGGGGGTAGGTGTCTACCAGAGGGTGTAGGTGTCTACCAGAGGCGGTCGGTGTCTGCCAGAGGGGGTGGGTGTCTCCTGAGACCTTGAGTAGAAGGTACCAGGGTTGAATGTGCACACAGTGGGTCTTCATCTTACAACTGATCTGTTTGCACCTGGGGATGGTTATGTGTCTCTCAGTGTTGAAGGTCAATGACACAGGTCAGGCAAGGTCAGGCAGTCCTGCACTCTGCCCCTCTCCCCCTCTTTCAACACCTTTGTTTGCTCGCCTCTTCCCCTCACACTGAGCAGGGGTTGTAGCAGAGTATTTCACTTTCTGAGGTACCTTGGAGACATCATTTGTGCATTCCCTGGGAGGGCTCTGTTCGTTACTTACAGAAAACAGGCCTTCACTTGAGACTGTGTCAATTAGAGGGGTGTGGAGAGAAGGTGGGGGTGCATGAGAGAAGTGTGGCTCAATGGTTAGAGCGGCAGACGCTGATGCAGAGGTATGGCCTGGGACTAGGGTTCAATTCCCGCCTCGGCGGGTCTTGGGCTCAATTTCCTCAGAACTGATAATTCTCGCCTCGGTGCCTATTCTAATCATGGGTTCCACTCTGCAACTCTGGGCAATAGCTTGCTTAATCTCCACAACGGCCCCAACAGCGCTAGGATGCCTGACTGCACCTTGGGGGTGCCCAGGAGTGGACGCCTCACAGGGAAAAGCCAGGAAGGGTTCCACAGCGGTATGCGTACAAGCGCCGGAGAGACCCCATGTGGGGTGATTCGGGCGCTATACAAGTACTACAACATTTACATTTACATTTACTCCCATGCAGAAGAGCAGGAGGTGTGGAAAGGCTGCCATTGTACAGGGCAGTTCTTACACAACAGTGTGACGTGGACACCACTGAACCCCAACCTGCCCCTGCTTCCTTGGATAGTATTTTTTTTACCTTCACAAACATTCCTGCAGATGGCTGCCTTCAATTTGGCAACTGGAACTCAGGTGACCTCAGTATAATATTTCCCTTCACTGTGCAGTGTGACTATACTGCATTACTTTACTAACTTGGTAACTACATAGTATGACAATCTATAACTAAGGCCCGATTAAGAGTTTGGTGGACAAAGTACTCTGTCACAAACATGGTGGGGTACCCTCTGCAGCGTCGGGCGGAACACCATTGTTCCGATGACGGTAACCCTGATATCGCTTCCGTAGCAAAGCATAATGCAATGGCCCGATGGAGTAGGGGCATCGAAGAAGGGACATCAGACCTCCTGCCCTATTTAGAGAGGATGGGCTGAAGTTTATTTTTCTGACTGTCGCAGCAGTAAAAATCTGTCGGTGCTGGAATTAAAAAAATAGAAAATGTACCCCCACTCACTAGTAAAAATGTGTTTTTTGGTTTTCATTATCAAACTCCCGCCTTCGGAGTTTGTGTTAGAAAATCAAAAAAGTTTGGACTGCAGCCACCTTAAAGATGGCGGCTGAGTAACTTCGCGGTACCATTGGAACCACGCTGACGTCATTTCCTCTGAAGGCACAGAAATAACTGCTGTACTTGAGTGGATTTAGCATTCGGTGGATTGTGGGACCTGAACACCCTGTCGTCTGAGGCGGGAGTGTCGAGGAGCATGGGGGATTAGATGTCCGCGAAAATAGCTTTGCTCATCATGGCTGCTGCAAAAGATGTCTGTGGGCAAAAGAGAGAAAGGACTAAACTTGGCACACTCAAGTGAGCACTTGGGGAAAGTTGTGCCCTGCTGAATAGAAGGCTGTGAGAAAGCAATAGGTAAAAGGCCTGATTTAGAGTTCTCTCGGTTTACCACCCTGATTGACTGGTGGGTGGGCCTAAGTATGTCGGCAACGGAGCCTACTTCGGCTCCTGCACGGACGTGCTCCACCGATAGCCCAATGGAGTACACACCGTCGGATGTGTATATAGGACACCGTCCACTCGGTTTAGTGAGGGTGTTTTTTACTATTTGCCACCACCAGGTAAAACCTGACAGTAAGGGACAGTTAAAAAAAAAGAATTACCTCCCACACCATGGGACACAACTCTTGTCGAGAGGATATAGCCTTACGGCAAGAGCGGTCGACCTCGAAGCTGGGGAAGCGGGTTTGAGTTTCAGCAATGACGCTCAACATCCTATGATTCTTGGCAAATTACTTAATCTCCGCGTGCCGAACAAAAATGAATGTGTTTTTCTGTAACGAAACTGATGCTCATGTAAAGCGCTCTGATACCTGATATCTCGGGTCTAGTTCACGCTTTATAAAACTCTAAAAACATTATTTTAACTCTTATACAGAGGGGTTCATTCGTTTTTGCTTTTTACAAATAAAATCCCGCTTTGGGATTTTTATTTTTAAAAAGCAAAAACTTTTAACACATTGACTGGAGCCACCATGAGGAGGTTCCTGCCAATGAGCAGAGATGCCCGTAGGGCCGGAGGACACCCCTAAATACGGAGTACCAGTACTCTGCCAGGGCGATGGAGTATTTTAATATGTCGTTCTGATGGAGTACAAACCGTACTCTGTGATTTAATTCAGGCCCAAAGTTTTCAGCCCAACACAGCCTCGGATAGAGCAGTAGTTTCTGTCGCGTTTTCCTACCTGAAACCATTTCTTTCCCAGGTGCGCACACTACACAGTGTTTAAATTTACAACACTCCGGGTCTCTGGACGGTCCATTTTTTGTTAACTGCCAGGGGAATCTCTGTAGGTGGGGCTTCTCATTTTGTTATCACAAAATAAATGAATAGATTTATAATTTACCTACATTGCAGAGTTTTTATTTCTTCAGCCCTAGGACATTTGACCAAGGCAGTCTGGGTTCTGTAGCACTACAAGTGGCCTGGAACCATAATGGTTCAGTCTTGAAAATATCGACTATATATACCCTTGTTCTGTGGATGACAACTTTACCCACTGGGTTACAAGTGTGCTGTTCTTAGTTCTTGGCTCCTTTCCCAAATTAAAAAAAATATTTTCTCACAAAATGAAAAAAAATCTTCTTTTCAGGTCTATTTCTTTCTTTTCATAATCCACTTTCTCACATTTAAATATTTCCAGAGACTTTCCTAAGGAAGCAGCTCCAATTGGAAACCATCTTCAGAAACCTGAGTTAGTCTGTTTCAACTGGGGATTGAAAACATATCTTGTTTGAAGTTTGAAAAAGTTCAAGTGTTTAGTGTCAGAAGAAACAGTGCCTTTTTTGACTGTTTTTGGCAGTTCTTCCTGTTTGTGTCCCAGTTATCCTCCACCCCCTACAGGGCCAGAAGCTTGCCTCCCCTGGCTAGCTAGTACTGCTGGAACCTTCACCCCCATCTCAAAGGTGTCTGCATACCGCCAGCCGGGCTCCGCCATTTTGTTTACTTCTATCTCCAGTCCATGAGGTATGTTCCTTATTTGGGCTTGATATAGAGTTTGGCGGATGGGAACTCTGTCACAAATGTAATAGATTTTCTATATGTAACTGCACAGTTATTGCAGCTCGGTAGAACAAGACTACCTACTCTTAAAGGCAGTAAAACACGGTACATCTGACAAGGAGAAGTCCCACAACGTCTACAAGTGGCGGACACTAATGCCAGGCTGGTTGATGGAGCTGATATGTTTGTTTTATTATATGGTGGCCCAGCCTCTCTCCGGGTCAGCAAAGCTTTACTCTGTTATTACCAGGTATCTTGTGAGAGTGCCTAGCTGGAATGGGCACAACTTCCCAATTAAAAAAAAAACTTATTTAGCCTGACTGGAGAAAGATTGTTCATTTGTAGAAAGCTTCCTCCGGCCACATTTTGGCAAATGCCATTGGGTGGAGGCTGCAAAGGCAGTACTTAATTTGAGCAGGTGTTTTCCGGTGCTCAGCACTGCCACTTAATTGTCAACACTGGTGCTTGTGAAAGTCTGCCACAAGGTGGCACTGTCTGGCTAATTTAGAGATGACCACAACAACAGTGCATTATTAATTCAATCTACATTACAAATGACTAACACCTGCCACCCAAGCCATTCTTACAGCTTTGGAGCCTGGAATAGCCCGAAATGTCACACTTGTAGAAGTCTGATGGTTAGTAGCTATGTTGTTACTGTTATTGATAGCGCTGGAGAAGCAATGTGTGGTGCAGGCTGCCGAGGCCTCCTAACGAGCCCAGGCACATATTGTTTTACAAATTAAGCACTGGCAGGGCGCAGGAGTAGAGGCGGGTGGAGTGCTTAATGATTTCATAGAACATCTCAGATCCTCCTCGCTGAGAGTTCCTGTCACCGCCCACCCCTACAGAAAACTCAAATTACCCCAAGTCAGGCGTGACTAATACACGCCGCCCTCTTTTATTCTTTCATTCGGGCGCATGCAGGGCTAGATTAACAGAAATGGCAAGCATTGGCCTGCAAAGAATAAAACAGATATTATGACACTATGAACTGCCCACATCTAACATGTATGACATTGTTCTGCATTCGTACACACTCAATAAAGATTTCCCCTGTGGCTATCATGCTTTAACCATTGACCTTAATTCACAATAGAATTGACGTGTCCTGCAACATATGCTGACAACAAGTGTTCTTTATATTTATCAAATTTTATTTTATTTTTTTCATAAAGATTGTATATATATCACAAACGCCTTTTTTTATATTTTTTTTTTCTTCTTTTTTATATATCATTGTTTCTTTGTTTTCAAATTCATTATACTTTTTTCCTTTAAACAGTTAGAACAACTATAAAAACAATTATTTCATCATCATGATACATTTGTGCTATATTGTACTATACAACAGAATTTTTAAATAAAAAAACCTAGATATCCACACCTAAATCACATTCACCACTCACTCATTCATACCCTTACATACAAAACATTTAATCAACCAGCTACTCCTTCTGTACTGGAAGGTTGACAGAGAAAAACTCTGACTGAGTAACCACAGAATATTATATGGGATCACACGCCAGGTCGACGCGCGTCGACCTGGCGTGTGATCCCATATAATATTCTGTGGTCCTAGGATGCTTGTTTCCAGTCCAGGGAGGACCTGGCTTGGCAGTTTGGGCTGGACTGTTCCCATGGGGCACAGGGTTAAGACTGATTTGCATATGGCTGAGTTCAAACTGGAATGGCATGGTGAGCAAAAAAACGATCGATTTCGGCCCAGATCTCTGTACTGGGGTGAATGTATGACATTGTTCTGCGTTCTGTCCATCAATTGCTCTTTTTGCACCTGGCAGGCGGCAAGGGGGCATCTCTCTGCAAGGAGCCCCTCACCAGAGCCTCATCTCTGCCTCTGCCAGGAAGGGGCCTGGGGTGAAACCGCACAGACTCACAGCTGCAGGGATTCTAAGAATGAAAGCAGAAGTGCACTTCACAGCCCTGCCTACTCAGCACTTTCCACTGCTGGCTGCTTCCGGCTTCAGCCTTCCGAGGGGAGCAACAGAGCAGAATGAAAAGGCTCCCAGCACTGGAGCTGTCCCCGGCGCTCATTGGATCATGGCTCCCATCCCCCTTGTCTCATTGTCCAATCCCCAGTTGTTCCACAGGAACTGTAACAATGCTAGACTCCCACTTCTGATTGGATAGCAATATTTTGAGCACACATTCCATTGGATGAAAGAACATCTCCTTTCTTTGACTGGAACCAAAGCAGAGATCCTGTGACAAGGTGGTCCAGACAGGGATAAACTTCCCTGTGATTGGCCCAGGAGCCTGTGTCTCCACCAACCACGCTTCGGAAAGTTAAAAACTTGGCAACAAATTGCATCTTGAATCAATCAATCAATCATGGGTTTATATAGCGCGGCTACTCACCAATGAGGGTCTCAAGGCGCTGTCTATCATTCAACGCCCAAGTAAATGCTGTAGTCAGTGGCATTAACTGACAACTTTTCTTGCTTAGAAAGAACCTCGTGTGTAGGCAATCAGACCATAGAATGCAGCTGACAAGAGCCCTAATAATGGGGTGGGGCAGACCCCTCTGGTAATGGGGGCCACCGCTTGATCTGCTGCCGGGACCATCACCGTAACAAACTTCCCACAAACCATGGATAAATGTCATTGCATCCCAGGAAGAGGGGGGTGCCTGTAGAAAGGTAGGATCCTTTTGCATGGTTCCCCCCACTTTTTGCCTGGTGCAGTAATAGTTTCTGACTAGTCTTACTGGGATCCTGCTAATCAGGGCCCCCGCCTCTGTGCTTTCTCCCCTAAATTATTATGGTAAGTACTAGGTATGTCTCAGATTGGATACTGGGGTACCCTTATAAGTCCCTTGTATATGGTACTAAGGGACCTAGGGCATAGGTACCCCAGATGTCTCCCATTGGGTGAAGCATGTATTATGCCACCTATGGGAGAGATTTCAAACTATCTCTACAGGCCTGCCATTGCAGCCAGTGTAAGCTGGGGGTAGCACCACTTACGAAAGATGTAGGTTTCCCTATATCTGAGGTCACTGCACTTAAAACCTATAAGTCACCCCTATAGCTGGCCTTTTCTATCCTGAAGCCAGGGTGTTCGTTTCTAAGTGTGAGGCTACCCCTGCATGAGCAGGACACCCCTACAGCCCACGGAGTCCATTCTCCCGGGTTGTAAGTGAAGCAGCCATATGATATATAGATGACCATCTCAAAACTGCTGTAAGGAATCCTATCATGTTTGGGATCAAACTTGTTGGAATCATACCATCAGCGGTGTGGAAGGTATGATTCCATGCACCGTAAAGCTCCTTTGGGCGGCCTTCAGTGCTCCGGTACCAGTCTTCCAGACCCGGACAGCTAGCTAGGGCTGCTGACAGCCAGTGACACGTTTCAGCCCTCCTGCTGCTGAGCCAAGCCCGAGCAGGGGAAGGCAGAACAATAGGTATCCTGTCACAGGGAGGTGGGACCACCTCCTAGACAGGATTTAGTGTATTGGGACAGGGCGGGATGCTTGCCAGCGCCACATAGCCTGCGTGCAGGGCACAGGTACCCAACCTGCATAGTCCAGTTCAAACCAGTTCAGGGATCCAATGGCTCCTGCCCTGGCATGAGCCTGGGCAAAGGGCATGGGAGTATCCTCCCCCTTGTCCAGCCCCTCCTTAGGGAGGGACCCCTGAATCGACCCAAACCTTTCCTTAAAGTACTTAAGGGCTTACCTGTGGGTGGGTCCCTAGATTCATCAGGGGACAAGATTCAAATCCGAAACCACTTATTCTTTGACCATCTGGGCACTCTAGACCTCGCTGCAACGTCCGTGCCTGTGCTCCATACAGGAACCTTCCAAGGCCTGTGGAAATCCAAGACACCTAAAGGAATCTTACTTGAAATGAAGGAGTCAATTCCCTGCAACTGCAGGCACCGCAACTAAGCTGACCGGTCTGCTGATCCTGGGCTCCCATGGACTCCGAAAGCCTGAGCAACACAGATGGTAGTTCTTTTCATCCCTCAAGGCCTGCCCTGTACTCTCAACAAGTTTGAGACCAGTATCTCTTGTTGGAGCTGCAGGACCCGAACCCCTGTGCATTGCGTTGACTTGCAATTGCAAAGGCTTGTTGGCTTCCTTCCACCAAGATCTTCGGGTTCCAAGTAGCCCCAACCTCAAGCATCTCCAGAGGTAAAGATCTTCACCCTCACCACATCCTCATGCATCGTTGGCCTGCATCTTTGGTGAGCTGCTCCAGGTCCTCTTGCGACTCCAGTGCCTCTGGCCTGTGGGTCCTCTTGTGGGTCATATTCATATTTTTTGGGCTACCCTGATTGCTTGGGGCCTGCCCTGATTCCCCTGCTTGAGGCGATTCTCCCGGACCGACACTGCACCTTTCTACACTTCCACATTAGTTGCAGTTGCCAAGGCTTGTTGGTGCTCCCGCTGGGCACCGACCCCTCAGCTCTCGACATCAGATGTGGTGCAGCTTGTGTGTGGCTCCTGCTCTTCCACAGCATCTCCTGGTCCACACAGCTGTAGTTCTAAGGTTACTTTCAGCTCCCCTGCAACACCTGATATAGGTGGGCATTGGTCTTCCGTGCCTCCTGGTCACTCCTGAGTTGCAGAGACTCTGTCCCCTCTACTTGAAAGTTCTTGAATCCACCTTTGGGTTCCACAAGACACTTTCACATAACCCAGCAGCGGCATCTTCCTGAAGTCCTCCATTGGGTTTGACGGTGGTTTACGACGTCACTTCACACCAATGTGCCCTGCTTCCCTGGTGTAGGTAGCCTGGTTCCCGGGGTATCCACTGGTGGGGTGGCTCTCCAACCGACTGTCTTCCACGGGGTTTCTTCAGGGTCCACTGGGAAGGGTCCTTCTTCTTCTTTAAAATTGCAACTGCGACTTACCCGTTAACCTGCATTGAGCCCACGGTCGTGTTGCCACTCTGCACAAGGCCTCCGTGGGGTTCCTGGTTTCTTACCTTGGGTGGTTCCTTGGGTCCCCGGCACTTTTATGTCTTCTGGGTGTAGCCTCGACTTGATTTGTGGTTTGCATACCACGATTTTAGTATATGGTTTGTTCTCCCCCTGGTGACCACTGTGTATTACGTGCTACTTACCTGTTTCTATTGAAAAGTATTGTGTGCATTGTGTATTTCTCCGGCTATGAGACATCTGTATGTATTAGTGAGTGTCTTATATTAAATACATATTTTCATAAATACACTGTGTGGTTCTTTTTCACTTAATCTATACCTATAAGATTATGTTCTGGTAAAACAAGTTGCTTTACACTCATTCTGGAGTAAGCCTGAAGGCTGCTCTCCACAGCTACCACTTAAAGAGAGCTTGCTAAGGTTGTCTAAGACCCCTAAAATCACTATAAGGGTTGTCTGGATTGGTGCAGGGTGCCCACTTATAAAAGTGTACACCATATACCAAGCCAGCTTCTCACAGTGCCCCTTTCATGGGCTCTTAGTGCCATTCTTAGTGACGAAAGGGGTTTACTATCTACGTATTAAGCCCTTGCGGTTGCACACCCTGTGATTTGGAAATTCAAGGTTTGCAGCCCCAAAATGGGCTTTGTTCATCTGGCCAGAGACTGTCAGGTGGTTAGTAAATTACTTGATAGACCTCCAACAATTCCCATAACATAACCCCACTGCCAGCTCAACCAGTTAACAAAGCTGAGGCGAAGCAATATTATTCATGGCAACCTGACATCTTATAAGAGACGGTGTTTTGAGGTCTACTACACGCAAAGATGTCTTCCTGAGAACTTCTGAGACCACAAACACCTTCAGGGCCTCGTCTCACAGTCACCACAAAGAGCACGCAAAAACAGGAACAAGGCTTGAGATAAACACTTGCACAGGAAGGAGGAAGAGGCTACATGAAAATGAAATGAATAACTCAGAATGGAATCACTTGAGGTGAAGTCCAGGGTGCCCTTGCACAGAGGGACATTTTAACGTTGGTATATATATTAATCTGTACATTAGACGGCATTGATCCAGCACGCCGACCATTAACAAATAGCGTCTGACCCACTCATCCCCATGAGCGGATAGAGGAAGAGGAGAGGTTGTAATTAAGATTACCCATTGTAATCTAGACATTGCTAATTGAAAGCCCTAGTACAGAGTACGGGTCAGTTGCTGGTGGTTCTTGATGCGCTGCAGCGGCCCTGATGCCTGCGTAGCTTGGACAGTCCCTACTGAGAAACTTCCTCCATTTTGGATTGGGGATCTACGTTGAGCCTGCCATAGTCCTCTAGTGATGGGTTTGTCCTGCTGGAGACGGATGAATATGGAATGCTGTTCTACGGAGTCCCACCAGGGACATCGAAGAGCGCGTCATAAGGTGGAAGGCTGGGCCATTTTCTGACAGTACCCCACCCCTAGGCCTTGACTGCCTGTGGCCACCTTACACCGCCCTTGGGGTCTGCACCGGCTGTAAACACCTTATACCACCCTAGGGGCGTGCATTGGATATGGACACCTTACACCTCCCTTGGGGCCTGTGTTGGCGGTGAACACCTTACCCCACCCCTGGGCCTTCGCTGGCGCCTAGCACTGAACACCAGCACTGACCCTGCATCGGCTTCAGCTCAGCACCGCATACAACCCCCTGGGGTCAGCCTTAGCTGAAGGTTACTCCCATACTGGTTCCGGGGCACCTCTGTCTTTGCTGAGACAAGTAGTGGTACAGGCAGTGCTTAATTTGAGCCAGTGGTTTCCGTTGCTCGCCACCGGCACTTAATTGTCAACATATGCACTTATGACAGCTGCCACTTGGTGGCGCTGCTTGTGTAATTTACAGATGAGCAGAACAACAGCTGTTTATTAATTTAATTTACATTAAAAACAACTTATACCTGCTGCCCAAGCCATTCTTTCAGCTTTGGGGGCCTGGTATAGTCTGAATTGTCACCCTTGTTGGAGTGCGATGGTTAGTAGCTGTGTTGGTACTGTCACTTGCAGCGCCGGCAGGGCAATGGGTGGAGCAAACTGCAGATGCCTCCTGAGGAGAGCCCCGGCACTAATTTTTTTTTATACAAATTAAGCACTGGCACAGGTCTTTTGCACATGGCCCCAGAGTGTGAGAAATACCTTTTATCACCCCCCACCCCCTTTGGCGTAGACACGAAGCAGCAATTGGCACTGCGCACAGTACTGACGCCCCTCCCCCTCACGCAGCGACACGTTTTCTACTTGACGCTTTAATTGCAGAGTGCTGGGGGAACCCCGCCCTCCCAGAGGACTGACGCTTGATCCAAGGTCCCTTACAAAACCCAAACAATTGGCAAAGCCCTCGGGCCTTAGCCATAGACACCAAAACCACACACAGGTGAGTGACTGACTAAGAACAGAACCAGGGCACAACGCCTGTGCCACGTCATCACAGGCCGAATATGCCTCCGGCAAGACCCAGAACCATCTGCACCAGGGCTTTAAGTGGGCCGGGTCCTGCCGGTACTCAGCCCCGGAATACTAAAAAGCAGGTGCTGAGACAGGTCACTATCGGGCTCTCCAAGTTTTCTCTCACTCTCAGGAAGAAAAAAAAAACTTAACTCTGCAACAGTAGTGCCCCCCTTCACTGCCATTGATGGAACGTCAAAGAGACTCGTTATAGTTCTTTCGCAGACTCATAATTTCAGAACTGAAGCATTTTCAGTATTCTATACAACAAAGCTATAGTTGTTGCTTATTTATCTTATGCAATTAACAACCCTTAGCAAAGCCAATAGCCATGGCTTGTTGAAGGTGTAATGTTACTTGTATTATATATCTGGATGCAATGACAGAAGCAGCAAAATACCAGACCCGGGGGGTTGGGGGGGCACACTATGCAAAGCACAGATTTTAGCTTACTTTTTAAACCACGCCCTAATTACATCGGCCACACCCCTTTGAGACCCCCCCCCTGTTATTTCATTCCACCGTATGCCTTCATCTGCATCTCTGATTCCTGAAAGTGCAACCGATCTGTACCAGTGGCATAATGCACAGTGCACTAATGCCCCATATAATATAATATATATTGCATTGTGTTGTAATTGCATTTATATAGCGCTTACTACCCCTGACAAGGCGTCATGGCATGACACAACATAACATGACCATAGTATTTTCATTGTGGACAATTCATACGAACTGCATGTACCAGAATGCAAAGGGCGATCCGGCTGAGAGGGTAGTGGTGTGCTCCCTCGCTGTTTCCAAGTCTTGCGGCTTCTAGGGAGTTCTGAGGAATATCCCAAGCCTGAGGTGGTGTAGGAAGCAGAGGGCGGAGCCCATCCGAAGCTGGGGTATGCACCCCTCTTCGGTGTTCTCCAGCGTTGCTCTTGTCCGCACCTCAGCTGGGGGCCTGTCTGAAACTTTAGGTCTTGAGACGTTGCCTGAACAGAAGTTGACTCTTCTCTGTCTAAAATTCCAAAGTTGGCTGGGGTCTGCCTCTGGGTATCTGTCATCAAATGTTTCTTATTGGCTGAGGCACAGATCACGTGATCGCAGTTTCCGGCTTGTAATGTACTGTGGAGTCTACTTTGCTCCTGAGGGCCCTGAAGGTGGTACAGAGGATTTTAAATGTAATCCTGAGTACACTGGAAGGAGGCGGGGCTTGGAGGCCAGGCTCCAGATGTTGTATTTTCAGAAGCTGAAGCAAAGCTTGAATTATTGGTTTTATAGGGTTTCAACTTGTCCATAAAGTTTTTTGGGGTAGTCCAGTGAAGATCATATTATAGTAAACCAGTCAGACCCTTACTAGGGACCTCAAGGATCTTCCCGAGTTAAGGGTAATTCTAAGCTACTAACTTGTAGTTGGTTAGGGGTTCCTTTTGCTAGGGATTGCTAATGTAGATCTGGTTGAAGATCAACAATTAGTTTCCAGTGTCGTCTGGATGGGCCAAGGCTTGTTCAGCAGGGTCATGACTGCAAAGTAATGTTGGCTTGGGATAGAGCCGCAGGAGAGCGATGCATATATCTTTGCACAAATAGAGATTGTTCTGGTTGGTTAGGGTATGCACCTAAGCCAGGCAGACCCCACCACTCTAGTCAGGGTAAGCTAAATACAGGCCTAGGTTAACCTGGGCTCACACTGTGGTTGCTTGGCGCAGAGCAGGGATGCTTATCAGAAGAGGCAATGTTTAAAGTATTTGTGCAACACACACACACTTCACAACAATGAATGCACCACAAAAAGACTCCATCCAGGTTTAGATAAATAGGGAATATGTATCCGTATAAAACAAGACTAAAATGACAAAAATCCAATTCGTAGATCAAGAGGTATACATTTTATAGGAATAAATGTGGAAGCAGTGCTGAAGAATTTATGAGCATTTTCACAATGTGGAAAAATATAGCGCTTCCACTCTTCCGGTGTGCATTAGGTCAGGAGATATGCATGTCATAGGTTTTCAAATCGACCCCGTGCTAAGTAGCACTTGAGATTACCAGGTCACAGTATATCACTAGTGAGAAGCGACAACCCCGAACTGGAGATGAGGGGTGAATAGTTCCCTGCCACATTATGACGAGAAGATAGGATTGTTAAGGTCAGGCGTGTTGGTCAGGAAATGCGCCTCTGGACTGGGAAGTGGGGAAAGTCTCCTTCGCCTGCAGGCACGTGGGTTAGCTCTGCAAAAAAGTTCTAGTGGGTCGGGCTCCCAGTAACTTTTCGTGGAAGTCTGTCGAGGTCTTCGGACAGTTCTGAGTGTCAGGGCTCAAAGCAGGAGCCGGGCCGCAGGGACGTAGGCGGTCCTCACAAATGGCCTGCGTCGTTGTGCGCTGTTATCCTATGCAAAGGTTGGGTGAGACCGCAAATGATCCTTGTGTCTCTGCCTCACCCCTAGTTACCGGGGCAATGCGTCGTGGAGAGAGAGACGCACTAGGAGCCGCTGCGGCAGCTTCAGGGGAGACACAAATACAGGCATGGACTCCTTTTAGTGATAATGAAGTGGTTGAAGTGGAGTTCAGGACAGAGCTGCTCGCTGGGCATTTGATCTCCTTAAGCGCAGCACAGTTTGTCGAGCTGGCCCGATGGACAATTAGACACATTCTGATACTTGATCCAGCCAGCTGCTGGACTTGCAAATTACAGAGTCGTATGGCAGCAGCAGGAAGATTAAATCTTTGATGGCCCTGAGATTTCTGGAACAGTGAGCAAGCCCTTGGAGTCACTCTGGGTTTAGTTCTTGGTCCTTTAGCAAGGCAGAGGTCAGCAGCCAGGAGGGCAGCTCGGCAAAGCAGGGGAGCAGCTCCTCAGAACAGTCAGTCACAGCAGAGTGGCAGTCCTTCTGCACAGCAGCCTTTACTCCAACAGCGTTTCTTTCCAGGTCCAGTAGTGTACTGATTTGATAGAGCCAGTCCCCTAATATGTATACTCATAAATGCCTTTGATGTAGGGGGTGACTTCAAAAGAGCCCTTTGAAGTGTACAAGGACCCACTTCAGCCCAGCCCTGGCTCCAGACTACCAGTAGGGGGTTAATCAGCCCTTTGTGTGAGGGTAGGACACAACCTATACAAATGTAAGTGTGAACCACCTATCCCTGCCCAGGGAGACTATCAGTATGCAGATGAATGCAGACGTATCCCCTGTTTACACCCAGCCTGTCCTGTGTTGTGGCTGTCTGGAGAGTCTGCACAAAGTGTAGCTGTCACCCAGCCCAGACGTGTATTGGAGGCAGGCCTCAGGCACACAGAGCAAAGTTAAGAGCAGAGAAATGCCCACTTTCTAAAAGTGCAAAAACAACAGTTGATGGACAGAATGCAGAACAATGGCATACATTCACCCCAGTACAGAGATCTGGGCCTAAATCAATCGTTTTTTTGCTCACCATGCCATTCCAGTTTGAACCCAGCCATATGCAAATCAGTCTTGACCCTGAGCCCCATGGTAACAGTTCAGCCCGAACTGCCAAGCTAGGTCCTCCCTGGACTGGAAACAAGCATCCAAGGACCGGTTTCGGGCTTTCAGCCCTCATCAGACTGGATAGCTTGATTCCAGTGGCATGGAGAGCACGGGACTCATGTCTGAGCATACCCGTCCCACTCGTCTGTCTGAACTGGGGTGGCAGAGTGGGCTAAAAAACGGTGATGGATTAAACCCAGATCTGTTGACTGGGTGTGAGTGTTTGATTGGTTTAGATGCTCCATCCATCACCACCCCCTTTTGTACGGCACTTTCTAAAAGTGGCATTTTTAGAACGGTAATGTCAAATTCAACTTGATCACTAAAGAGGATTTACTGTTGTTACCATTCCAAAGATATTTTAAATTAAGTAGCTACTCTTTTTCAATCAAGAATTACAGCTTAAAGGGTATTTTAATGAACCCCCAATGCTAGGCTGTGGAATGAGTAGGCCTCACACCAGTCAAAACGATTTTAGCTGTTTGTCACTGCCAGGACATTTAAAACTTAAAAGTATATTTCGTGCCTTTTAGTTACACAGCACCTTGCCCATAGGGTCACTTAAAGCCTAACTTAGGGGTGACTTTTGTATTCTAAAAGGGGAGTTTTAAAGCTTGGCAAGTGGTTTTAAATGCTAAGTCTAAGTGGCAGTAAACTGCACAGAGAGGCCCCGCAATGGCTTGCCTGAGACGGGTTTGAAAGGCTACTAGTGTGGGTGGCACAATCGGTGCTGCAGGCCCACCAGTAGCATGTAGATTACAGGCCCTGGGTATATGGTTTACCACTTTACAAGGGAAGTACAGGTAAACCTAATATTTCAATCAGGTGTACACCAATGCAACATGTTTAGGAGAGAAGCACATGTCCTTTGCTTAGCAGTGGTAAAGTGTTCAGAGACTGAAATCCAACAAAAAGACACAGCAAAAAGTGTTGATCACCTTAAGGACGACAGGTCTAATGGGGATGCACATGTAATCTGTGTAATACCAACTTCAGCGGGCACAATATAGGTTTCCACAACTAGGTCGTAGGACTAATTTTTTAGCCAAATATTTTTTACAGAATAAGATTTGAGGTAAAAGTGGACAGCTGATGTATTTTGCAGCTGTTCAGATAGACTTGAAAGGTGAAAGAGACCTTGTGGGGGTGAAACACTAGTGTATTTTGCGTGCAAAAGTGAAAAGAAGAAGTGGTAGAGCAGAAGGATGCAGCGAGAGAGGAAGAGTGGTGTGGCGGTGAATGGGTCACAACTATGGGCATGCAGAGTCACAGAAAATGATGCAAGCGCCTGAGAGTGAAATGAGGGCTTGGTGGTGAGGTTAGGCTATGGCAGTGAAAAGAGAGCTCGATAGTGAGACGAGGGCATAAGAGAGAAATGAGAGCTTGATGGTGAGGTGAGGGCCTGAGATTAAAACGAGGGCTTGTGGTGGGATGTGGGCCTGAGTGTGAAAAGAGGGTTTGATGGTGAGGTTGGGGGCCTGGCAGTGAGGTGAGGACTTGATGCATAGCAGATGATTATTTATAGTTTGCTACTGATAGTGGTTCGAAACTAGTGAACAGCCCAGGTGAATTTTGTGAACCAGCGGGAGATCATTTATAGATCACTATTGATAGTGGTTCGATACTAGTGAACAGCCCTGGTGAATGTTGTAAAACCAACGGGAGATCATTTATAGAGCACTATTGATAGTGGTTCGATACTAGTGATCAGCCCTGGTGAATATTGTAAAGCCAGCGGGAGATCATTTATAGATCACTATTGATAGTGGTTCGATACTAGTGATCAGCCATGGTGAATGTTGTAAAACCAGCGGGAGATCATTTATAGATCACTATTGATAGTGGTTTGATACTAGTGATAAGCCATGGTGAAGGTTGTAAAACTTGCTGGAGGTTATTTATAGATCACTATTGATAGTGGTTCAATACTAGTGATCAGCCATGGTGAATGTTGTAAAACCAGCGGGAGATCATTTATAGAGCACTATTGATAGTGGTTCGATACTAGTGATCAGCCATGGTGAATGTTGTAAAACCAGCGGGAGATCATTTATAGATCACTATTGATAGTGGTTTGATACTAGTGATAAGCCATGGTGAATGTTGTAAAACTTGCTGGAGGTTATTTATAGATCACTATTGATAGTGGTTCCCTACTAGTGATCAGCAATAGTGAATGTTGTAAAACCAGCAGGAGATCATTTATAGAGCACTATTGATAGTGGTTCGATACTATTGATCGGTCCTGGTGAATGTTGTAAAACCAGTAGTTTATCATCTAAAAAATACTGTTGACAGCTGTTTGATACTAGTGATCAGCAATGGTGCAGGTGGTACAGTCAGAATATATTATTACTTTTGATGCAGGCTCAATATCATTAGTAATATCTGTCAGCACTGGTGAGTGTTGTAAATCCAGCTGATGATCACTTATGGGTCACTAGTGAGTGGTTTGATACTGATCAACACTTGTGAATATGGTCACCTAGATCATGAAACAAACACAACTTGACTCCTCATCGCACCAATGGTAGTAGAGGTACGTGTTCTTTTAGTGCACTATTGTAGCTGCTCTGTACTAGTTCCAACCCCAACAACTAGAGCTAAACTGAAACACAGTGGCTGGTCACTGTGAGTATTATCACAAGGAAGTGCACAGAAGCTATTAAGAGGAGTAGTTTAAGGAAATGCAGTGACACGCTGTTACTCAAACCATGTTAAGTATCTGCAGTAGTGTTCTTGTTTCCATCGTACAATCATCTGAACTCACACGTCTGTGTGTGCAAACGTGCACACTATTGCTTCACGTTCAGCCTTCACGCTGAGCTCTCCTCAGTCTGTAGGTGTTGAAGCAGAGAGTCTTATGGATCACTATTGGCTAGAGGCCGGCTCTATCCATACTTATTATTTGTACTGGTGAATATCATAGGACCAGTTACTTAGCCCTACAGATCACTACTGACTATAGTTGGGCACTATTGATACTAATACTATGTGCTACATTATAAGACCTGATTCACAAAGGTAAACTTACACTTTTGTGTAAGTTTATAATTCTTTGCTATTCACAAAGGTATTTTACGAGTAGTATCTTTACGACTGTGGAGTCTCTGCACATAAAAAGACAGAACAGTCGTGTCTGTTTACCTCTGTGAATTGAGCCCTAAGTGTCACAGATCCAGTCACGGAACGCTTCAAACTACTACTGGCCGAGGGTGCCCCCTAAATATGTTATGTTATGTTACTGAAGTTTATAACGTGCACAGATACTCCAAGGAGTGTCCTGGCGCGAGCCCTGAGGTGCTGAGAATAAAAGCTTAAGTAGGACAGGAAAGTTTAGAGCAGTTTCTTTTAAATTGCCCCAGATTCTGAATGCTACGCAAAGAATAAGGCAGAGAGTTCCAGACCGTAGCTGCCCTAAAGGCAAGAGACCGGCCCCCCATTCTTTGTAGGCATGCAGGGGGTATCTGTGCAAGAAGCTGGGGTGCCAACCTCAGGTGTCTGGCAGGCATGTAAAATGCAAAGCGCTTCCTAAGATATTCAGGCCCCCCCGCATGAAGTGCATGCGCAGATGTAGCTTAACACTGTTTCTGATAGGAATGTTGAGCACAAGCCTAGCTGCCACATGTTTGGCCCACCTGCAGTTTTTTGATCGTGTAATCAGGGAGGCCAATGTACAATGCATTGGTATAGTCCATGCGGGACAGGATCAGTGCCCGGGTCACTGTTTCCTTCGCTGCCCCTAGGAAGTAGTAAGTATGTACTGGTGAATATCATAGGTTCATTAGCTAAAATCTACAGATTACTATTGACTGAGGTTGTGCACTTTTGATATAAATAATATGTACTGGTGTTTATCACAGATCCAGTCACTGAACCCTAAAGGTTACAATTGACTGGGGTTGGGCACTAGTGACACAAATAATATGTACTGATGACTATCACAGATCCATGCACTGAACCCTACAGATCACTATTGACTGGGGTTTGGCACTAGTGATATAAATAATATGTACTGTTGAATTCCACAGATCCAGTCACTGATCCCCAAAGGTTACTATTGACTGGGGTTGGGCACTAGTGATATACAAATAATATGTACACCCACAGTCTTCAGGCACCACCATTGCCGTAGTGCTTTAGTTGTATTAGTGGGAGAGGTGTGGCGCCTCGGCCAGGGCGACTGACGCTGGAATCTGGGGACCACGGTTCGATCCCCGGCTCCGGCAGCAGCTCAGCCCAGCACCGTGTGACTCTGGGCAATAGCTCGCTTAATCTTCCCGACGGCCCCCAGCGCCTAGAGACCCTTACGGGTGATTGTGCGCTTTACAAATGTGGACTTTACTTTACTTTACTTTAGACCCTGGATACTCCAGATAAGTGTGAGCAGCACTTGTGAGCACTTCACACTCAGTAGGTGATCCCAGTTGATTGGTTTTCCTAGAGGTTGGCACCCACAGCTACCATTGGTCTGTTCTGGAGTGTGTTTGTAAACTTAAAAGATCACTTTGGCGTCTTGTGATCCTCCTCGCAGCGCCGCGGCCTCAATGTGTGATCTTGGCTTCTCCGGATGGGGCAGACTTGCTGAGGTCACACCATTCATTCTATTTTTAGCCACTTTTCCGTTGAGCCCCTCTCGGTTGTCCCCTGGCGGGATGATGTCGCTGGCCAGGCCTTCCCCTGGGGCGACCATCACGTCTACACCCCCCTCCCCACCCCCCCTGGTGCAAAGAACCAACTTCTCCATCTGAGTTCAAGGAAACAGGGCGCGAGCCAAAGTTTGCAAATATTGTGGTGTGGGGGAGGGTAGGCGAGCGGGGGGCAGTCTGGGACCTGGCTTTTTATAGATTTTGATGTCCTAAATGTTCCTGAAAGAGCAGAGGTTCTGTGGGGGTGGGGGAGGGGCGCCCCTGTTCAGTATCTCACTTGGTACAGACCAGACTAGGGAGCCTTGTGGAGGGCGACTCCGTGAAAGCTTGGTTGGTCTGGGGCGGAGTCAGTCATATTGCTGAGATTGTCAAGTGCTTGTTTTCTTCTGAGGGTCAAATAACACATGCCTTTGGAAAGTCCCAAATTTAGAACTCTTAGTTGAAATTCCGAATATAGTGCAACATTTACTTCACCAACTCCTCTTGGGAGAACATACTCTGTCTCCTAAGCCCGGTTGTAATTTAAATTACGCTAGAGTAATTGGAGTAATTTCAGTAAATCCGCATTACTCTTTGATGCAGAATTACCGATAATAACACGATCACGCCTGCTCTCATTACTAAAAGTCATATAGGGGAACACAATCATACCGAGAGAGCACATATAGCGACCACGAGAGGCCACTCGCTATTTGTGTTCCGCTGCATTTAGTGTTATTTCTTGATGCAAAATGCATCCTCGCGAGGGTGTATTTTGTGCTAAAATAATAGCGCTAGATGCCGGGAGTAAGTTGGGGAAAAATTCTACCTCAGTACCACATTTAGCGCAATTTCTTAGCTCAAAATGCCTTCTTGCGTCAATTTTGTATGCAAGAGGGGCATTTTGCGATATAAAAATAGCAACAAATGTAGGGGATTGTTGGGGGAAATCTTACCCCAAGTGCACATTTAGCGCGCACCAGCTGCTGCTTACACTTGCTATCGGCGTTATGTTGCATTTAGCACTGTTTCTTAGCCCAAACTGCATTTGTGCATCCATTTTGGACGCGAGGGGGCATTTTTTGCATTAAGAAACAGCACTAAATGCAGAATTACTCTTCTCACATAAGAAGATAAAGTTTTGTCTAGTGGCAGTTTGGACTCCCCATAAAGTAGTGCAGAGCGTTAATATCCCTGCTCCAAAGAACAGATCTGCATTTTATGTGGATAGCTGAATGGATAAATAAAACCAGCCTTTACCAGTGCTTTAAAACAAATTAAATGTATGTGAGAGAGGGGCTATAGAGAGATGAGGGGCACTGTTGGAGGGTGGTAGTGAAGGAATCTGGGGTGGAGGTGATTGTGGGTGAGGGGGGGGGGGGGCACCACCTCTAAAGCTGGCCCTGCCATTAATCATAAGTTGTGGATGGTGTGGTGTGATTCCTAAACTGTGAATCTGAGAGTCCCAAGTTTAAATATTGGCATCTCAGTTTCACAAAAGTGTGTGATCTTGAGCGAATCATGTCTCCCTGTTCATGGGAAGCCTTATTTGCCAGAATTGGGGCTAAGAATATGTTAATTAAACCAGGTCTGAAACTTTATATATAAAACTCCACTGCATCGAAGGTAGAAACTAAACCAGGGTTCATTTGGTTTTCTATCAATCAATCAATCAATCAATCAATCAATCAATCAGTGACACTTATAAAGCGCGCTACATACCCGTAGGGTCTCAAGGCGCTCGGGGGCGGGGGGGTGCTGCTACTGCTCGAACAGCCAGGTCTTCAGCTTCTTCCTGAAGGAGAGGTGGTCTTGGGTCAGGCGCAGGTCGGTCGGGAGGGAGTTCCAGGTCTTGGCGGCCAGGTAGGAGAAGGACCTTCCTCCTGTAGTCGCTCTTCGGATGCGGGGGACGGCGGCGAGGGCGTGGTTGGCTGATCGGAGGTGGCGTTTGGGAGCGTAGAAGTTGACTCGGCTGTTGAGGTAGCTCGGGCCTCGATCGTGTAGAGCTTTGTGTGCGTGGGTGAGGAGGCGGAAGGTGATTCTTTTGTTGACGGGGAGCCAGTGAAGGTCTCTCAGATGTCCGGAGATGTGGCTGGTTCGTGGGATGTCGAGGATGAGTCTGGCTGAGGCGTTCTGGATCCGCTGGAGTCTCTTCTGGAGCTTGGCGGTGGTACCGGCGTATAGGGCGTTGCCGTAGTCCAGACGGCTGGTGACGAGGGCCTGGGTGACGGTCTTCCTGGTCTCGGTGGGGATCCACCAGAAGATCTTTCGTAGCATGCGCAGGATGTTGAAGCACGACGAGGAGACGGCGTTGACTTGTCTGGTCATGGAGAGGGAGGAGTCCAGGATGAATCCCAGGTTGCGTGCGTGGTCTGTCGGTTTGGGTGCGGTGCCCAGGGCGGGTGGCCACCAGGAGTCGTCCCAGGCGGAGGGTGAAGAGCCCAGGATGAGGACCTCCGTCTTGTCTGAGTTCAGTTTCAGGCGGCTGGTCGTCATCCACTCGGCTACCTCTTTCATCCCTTCGTGCAGGTTGGCTCTGGCGGCGGCGGGGTCGTTGGTCAGGGAGAGGATCAGCTGGGTGTCGTCGGCGTAGGAGATTATGCTGAGGTTGTGTTTGCGTACGATGGCCGCGAGGGGGCTCATGTAGACGTTGAAGAGGGTGGGGCTCAGAGATGATCCTTGGGGGACGCCGCAGATGACTTCGGAGGACTCTGACTTGTACGGTGGCAGGCGGACTCTCTGTGTTCTTCCGTCGAGGAAGGAGATGATCCATTCCAGTGCCTTCTCCTGAATTCCGACGTCGCTGAGGCGCTGCACTAGGGTGCGGTGGCAGACAGTGTCGAATGCCGCGGAGAGGTCTAGGAGGATGAGGGCCGCTGTTTCTCCATTGTCCATCAGGGCTCGGATGTCATCGGTGGCGGCGATGAGGGCGGTCTCGGTGCTGTGGTTGGCTCGGAAGCCGGACTGTGAGGGGTCGAGGGATCCGTTCGTCTCGAGGAAGGCGGCCATCTGCTTGTTGACGGTCTTCTCGATGACTTTGGCTGGAAACGGGAGGAGCGAGATGGGGCGGTAATTCTTGAGGTCGGTGGGGTCCGCTGTTGGTTTCTTGAGTAGGGCGCTGAGTTCGGCAGTAGGGCGCTGAGTTTACAATAAAAAAAGTGAAACATGATTAGAGTATCAAAATGCAGAGACAAAAAATAAAAAAAGTAAAATATTAAAAACAAAGTAGTGAAAACAAATGCATGCGTTAGGGTAGTGGTTAGGGAGAAGGTGACAGCAAAGTTCAGGGTATGTTAGAGGTTAGGGCCAGAGTAAGGTACAGTGTGAGATATTTTAACATAGGATCCCATAAAAAAGTCCCATGAAGAGCTCCCTTGAATCTTTCACGGTTGAGCCCACCTAGAAACCTACGTGCGTCTGGGGGTGGACTCGATGATGAAGCATGCCACTAATGGAGTTCAAGCGGATGCAAACGTGTAGACGCGGCTCATCACAGTGTACTCCCTCCCCTTCGATTGATTGGGGTGCATTTATTGGAAGCAAAGTGGGTGCACTTTAAGATTATTCTGTCTCCTTTCTTTTTGATGTGAACAGTGTGAGAGGTGGCAAGGATCTTGGAATCACACAGACTCTTAAAAAAAGGCCATGAGAAACAACCTGCAGCATAAGCCCTGGCATTTCACTGGCCGGTGAAGCACTACTAGGGGCGGGTGAAATTTGTGTAGTCGCGCTACGCAAAGCTCTGCGAAACGGTAAGAAATCTCCACGAGAACGCAAAAGTTCCACAAACACACGGAATTGCTTGTTCCACCCATTCGTGATGCTTTTTTCCTGTTCGCGAACACTGTTTGCGTGCTCGGGGGAAATATCTTGCAAATACACATTTTGAAAGCGCGAACAAGCCAAAAATTATGCGAAATATTTACTGCCCAGGCCTAAGCACTACAAGGCCTTACGCAGTGTCCATCTTTTCTAAAGCTCCTTGATCCTCAGCAAATGGTAGGAAAGCGCTATATTACAATCCAGGCCTCTCACTATTCTCTATGATCTCTAGGTCGCTTTGACATTCTATTTCTTTGCTGCAAAGAGCTTTTCGATACTCAGGCTTCGTAAACGACACATTTTTCTCGAGGTCCACCTTCTATTTCTTGCCAAAAAGAGTGTATTTTGAGACCAGACACTGGCTGGTCACTTGCTCCAGGGCAATGACCAGGTGACCTGTCCATTAACATCCCCAGGCCCGTACCCCTAGATTCTTAAACAACATGGAAGTTTACTGCCTATTTTGCTACTCAGAATTCCTCACTAATCATTTCGGAAATGCATAAACACCAAGCCCCCCATGCACAAGTTAGCAATATGCATACGTAATTTCCTTCCCTTTTAGGATATTTGCATACATCAGCGGAGCGCATCTTCCGCTGTTCGCGGTCTTGTTTGGGAACCTTTTGATATTCTGTCTGGTGGAACGCATCTCACAGGAAGCGATGGGCCACCATTATTTTGTAGGAGAGCCCGCCACCGTGGACAGCTTAGAGATGTCTCTGGGTTACCCTGGAGCAAAGTCAAAATCTGAATTGTCAAGTCAAAGTTGGAAAAAAGTTGAATAAAAGTCCAGTTATGTCTCACTGGAGCAGGTTGGAGATAAGTGGTTGGCTGGTCCTTTTTTTGGGGGGGGGGGGGGGGGAGTTTTATATAGCGCAAACTAGACCCGAAGGTATCAGAGCGCTTTACATGATCAGCAATTGCGTTACAGATGGATAAATTCAATTTTTTGCCGGAGTGGTTCCAGTGTTTAAAATTATCGACTGGAATGCGGCCACCCCCAGTGTAACGAGTGGTTTACAATAATTCACACATTCCATCCATTACTTTTTTTGTTTTTCTACCTATACATAAATGGACCGCTTCTTTAAGAGTTAGTGGTGGTCCTGTGGACTTCTGCATACTCCCGAACAAACATTTTAACATTCAGAAAGCGGAAGGATTCCAAGGGCGCCCTTTTTCGTGAATGAGATATCGCTCTTTTGAAGCGTCAGTAACTTTCCAGTTATTTTCAGAATTCCGGTTGCAAACAAATTGATACATTTAATATCAAAATGCAATTTGGAAGGGAATCCCTAAACAAGCGTCTTTCAAAAGTGCGATTCGGTATCCATTTCTAAACCAATATGCCCTTTAGTAAGCCTTTACAGAATCACAAAACAGGTTTACTGATTACCAAAAAGCCACCTGGAAGTCGCAAAGCCTCTAGTTTTGCGAATCACAGGGCTGGTGACCGCAGAATGGCTTAGTTCTTCTGCCCGCTTGGGCCCACCAATCCGGCATTGGTTTAAAAAAACAGGAATGTTATCTGATCATGATCATGAATATCCATCCACCACTAAAACAAGTTCCTAGGAGCCAGGAACGTTACACTCACATTTAAAGTTTTCACGTCCCCTCCATTGGGGCACCATCTCTCCCAATGTGTCCCTACAACACAGCCATAATGTAATATATATGTAATTTTTTTTAAATCTTGGAGAATTCGGTAAGATATGCTGCAATTTAAGAGGGTTTGTATCTAAATACAACCTAAAAAAGAAGAAAAAATGTAAGCAAAGTTGCCCATGTTATGTTATTGGGATTTTATAAAGCGCACAGCTACTCAAGAGTTTTCCGGTGCTGAGTGCAACTCTAACCCCAGTAAAGCACTGCTCATGACATCACGCGCGCAACACAACTTCAAATTATATTGATGACATCACATGTGAAATCACAAGTATTCTGCAGTTCACTGTGCATCACTGACATATGACGTAAACGAAGACACGCAATATAGAGCTTACTACCCCTGACGAGGCGTCAAAGCTCTTTTTCGGCCAGTAGCACACTACTCCGGAACCCATAAAGGATTAGTGTTGAATTAGTATAGTGAAATATGAAAGTAATTTGAGTGGTGGATAGGTTAGTCAGTTATTTGGATTCAGAAGGATAGGGAGGTATAGAAGAGGGAAAAAGGTTTGCATTCATATAGCGTTTGTTACCCCTGATGGGGTGTTAAAGCGCTTTTTTCAGCGAGTAGCAAACTACTCCGGAACCCATAAAGGATTAGTGGTGAATTAGTACAGTGAAATATGAAAGTTATTTGAGTGGTGGATATGTTATTCAGTTATTTGGATAGAGAAGGATAGGGGAGGTATAGAAGAGGGAAACAAGGTTTGCATTTATATAGTGCTTGCTACCGCTGATGAGGTTTTGAAGCGCTTTTTTCGGCGAGTAGCACGCTACTCTGGAACCCATAAAGAATTGGACGTGAATTAATATAGTGAATAATGAAATTTGAGAAGTGGACATGTTAGTCTGTTATTTTGATTGAAAACGATAGTGGAGGGATAGAAGAACGAAGGATTTTGAATTCTTTTTTTTTTTGAAGTCCGAGCAGTAGGAGGAGACTTGGGATGAGTAAAAAGTATCATGTGCATAATGTCCAGTACTGGTGCTGTGATGTTTATTTTATTTTAAAAGCGTACACACTTCCATTTGTAGAGATCAGTCATTCATATGAATGACATACGTGTTGTTTTGTGCTCTGTCGTGTCTTAATGTGATGTGGCGTGCCATGGTATGTTGCCTTGTTTTGGGTATGGCATGGTATAATACTTTACAATATACCACTTTTTACATTTGTTTAGCACGCGCTGCCTTTGGTGCGGCTTCGCAGCGCTGGTTTTTGTTGAGATATTCATGGATGGGACATAAAGTCTGTGAGTTACACGTCTGTTGTCCCTTCTGCACGTGTAACTCAAAAGCAGGCTTGTAATTCAAGTGTAATGTTTATTTAAATACAGTACCTTGGAGGTCTGCGCCGTGAGGCGGTGTGCAACACTGAGGCACACACACAGCAGGGTTCAAGCACACTGAGTTACTAATATCTAACATACTTACAAATGTTAACATCTTTGTACTTTCTACTTGTAAAGCGCTCTGAAGCCTTTGGGCCATGTTTTTGCTATATAAAACCCCCAAAACAGCCCAATCGAATGTAACATAACAGGACTGCGTGAAGGATAACATGTAACATATGAACATACCGTACCGTAATGTAACGTAATATACAGCGTAGAACATGATATAACATAGCACGCTGATCTATACCATCCAGTACCCTAATGTAAGGGTGACAGAAGCTGATGACGTAAAGTACTACTCCACAGGAGATGAGAGCGTAACATAACATACCATGTCATGCCTCACTACACATGACCACACCTCAGCACATCATACCAGAATGTAACATGAGACAGTGTCATGTGACCCTCGCTGGTGAGTAGTCGCGCTCTACAAACTCCTGATTGGTTGATTGATTGAATGTAACAGGACTTAGGTCAGTGTATCCAGTAACAAAGCGGCACAAACCGCCCCACAGTGTTCTATACCTTAAATGAATTCCATGTAATAAAACGCAACATAGCATAGGACAGCAGCATAAAATACCATGCATGGCTGTTTTGTAACATATTGTTTTCTTGTAAAATGACACAGCATAGCGCGTCTTAACATAAGACATAACATACCATACAATATCATACAATAATGCAGCTGCGGCCCGTGCAGATAAGAGCAGTGCGGCAGGGTTGGAGGGGGATTCGACAGACGACCACAAGGGAAAATTTAAAAAATAACTAGCTTTGTTCTCGAAATCTTGCTGATGAAAGCGTTTGTTGGGGAAACATCCATTACAACGCAGTCATTACATCGTACTGGTTTTATAACGCGATTGTTACAACGCAACTGCCTTTGCATCGCATGCCATTACAACGCATGCCATTACAACACATTATAAGGCAAGTAATGGAGAATTTTAAGTTTTAGGGTGGGAATGGGTGTTGGGGTAGTTGGGAATAGTCATTTTTACCCCTACGCTATCCAACACTTACCATACTGTTGCACTAGAAATATTATGCATTGTAATGGTATGCGTTGTAATGGCATGTGATGCAATGGACTGTGTTGTAATGGTACTTTAAAGAAATGCATGGTAATGGCATGCGTTGTAAGATCATGCGATGTAATGGTAGTTGCGATGTCAAAACTGCGTTGTAAAAGTATGCGTTGTAATTGTTTGCATTGTAACATCATATATGTGTTTGTTGTACACACATAACTCGCGTCGGCACACAAGATGGACCACTCATGTGTTGTATCCCAGTGAAGAGTGTGGCATCTGTTAGAGCGTGGCGGGCGGCCTAGCATCCTTGGGGCGGGGGATCCTGGCCGGGCTACTGCCCCACCAGATTTCGAGACCTCCGCCTGCCCTGCTAGCTTCAGGTCGCAGCACTGCCGAGGAGTTTGTCTTGAAAAACAAAAATCGAATGCCCTCAACAAGCTGGGATGTTTCTCTGTGGGGTCACTGTTACCAGGGCCGGATTGGTAACTAAAACCGGACCTGCCAAAGTGCCCCCCCCCCCCCAGGGGGGTTGGCGATGCAGCCGAGCTGTTTGCCATGGCCGGTTCTGGCCGATTTTGTTACAGGGGCCGATATTGCAGCTGCAAAAATAAAAACCTGTAACAAAAACGGCTCGCCGGGGGCCCAAAACCGGCCCCTGCCCTGGCGGCCCACTGGGGAAATGCACAGTGCCTGCTACGGCCAGTCCGGCCCTGACTGTTTATTATTTCTCTTCTGGACCTCCAGGGATTTCCTGGGGGACCCAAACTGAAAAACATAAATGAACATCAGACCGTCCGCTCTAAGTAGGGTGGAAGGCGCTATGCGTGCATCTACACCAAAGGCCAGAGCGGCACGGACCGTCAGTATAAGGCTTGCACGGGCGGAACCAACGGAGATGCTGACGTTTGCAACATGGTGGTCTGCCCCATCCTAAATAGAGCGGGCGGACAGTCAGTTTGGCGGACAGGGTACCCCGCCACGTTAGCGATGGAGACCCCTGGCTCCCATTCTATCAATCGTGCAGTGTCTTTATAAGACCCTCCCCCCCCCGCTTCTGTGCACATGGACTCTTCCGCATATCCCGCTAGGCCTGGCACACCGTACACTTTCCTAAAGCGTCTGTGCCACAACTAAACATGTTAATTTGTGATTTTATGTTCAAAATAATCGATTCTTTTGTTGAAACTGGAATAGCAGTGCAGGAGTCGGGTGTAACTGTTCCGACAAAAAACATTGCATGCACTAAAACAGATTGCAGGATGCCCTCCATGTCCCACTGTGAGCGCGCACACACACACACACACACACACATATTCTGCAACACATCTCTCTCAGACGGCTGCACAAGCACCCAGCACATGCAAAAAGAACAAATGATGGACTGAACGCTGAATAATGTCAAACTCTCCCCCAGGCACAGATCTGGGCCTTAATCCATAGGGGTTTATTTACAAGCTCCTTGCGCCACCCGTACGTCACTTTTTCCAAGTTAAAAACGGCACAAAAGTGGTGCATGGGTTTTGTAAATAAGCCCCATAGTTCTTTTGCTCACCGTGCCATTCCAGTTTGGACCCAGCTATATACAAATCAGTCTTGACCCTGTTCCTCATGGGACCTGTTTGGCCTGAACTGCCAGGCCCTCTATGAACCCGAAATAAGCATACTAGACTCGACACACACCACACACTTTTTGCTGCACCATCAGTGCCGCACAGCAGAGGTCGAAGTGGGCAGGAACTATTGGGAACGCCGTTCCCGTGCCTTTTCTCTTCTGCAGTAGCGCACCGTGTATGTTCATCTAAACAGGCAACCGGTTTCTCTTGAGTGTGGTTTGGCCCTGACGTGTCTGAGGCCGGGAAGGGAGTCGAGCTGACCCCTGGGACAGGACATTACTGGATGCACCTCCCATGACCCACGTGCAGCGCAGATCACACACATATTCATCTCGGCACAAAGCTCAGTGGGTGAATGCACCTGCTGTAGAGGTCTGTGTGTAGGGCATGGGGTCTGCACCCTTGAAACCGCCAGGGCCTGGTTCTTGAGTCACACGCACAAACACGCACTTACACTTTACAGACACACAGCTGCACGTACTCCGTGCACACGTGCACTCTTCGCTACACAGCCCTCTGCAGCAGACACACTCGACAGGCACACACGCACTGCTGCGCGCACTCTACACGCACACACGCTCTGAGGCCCATAGACTCCCTCACCCTACCCCCCGGGTCTGACTTTTAAAAGTTTTGGGGCGCAGGGCCTCTCTTTACCTCTGAACGACCCTGTCCATCAGATACACGGATTTCACACACTGAGCACGCACACACACTAACACACACACACCGATATTCTAACAGGCACGCACACACACACGTTGTGTACAAACTCGTGCAGTCACGTGCAATAACACACAGGTAGTACTCACAACACACCCATATCACACAAACAGATTGGCACACACGCTAAAACATACACACTAATATTCTCACAGGCGCACGCACATAATGACACATCGCAGAAACTGGCCGGTGTTCACAACACATCCAGGCAGACAGGTACGCACGCACAAGCAAACATACACACAACAGATGTGCACAGGCACGCACGGGTCAGCACACACACCTGGACATGCCTAAGGTCCTTCCGGGCACACGCCCAGGGCGGGGCACTCACATGTGTGTGGGAGGGGGGATGCTACTCACCTGCTGCGCTCCGGAGCCCCCACAGCTCGCCTCCTCCGGGCTCAGCACCCCTTGCGCACCCCCCGGTGCCCGGACGCGTCTCCACTCCCGGCGGTGCCACCGGGCACTCCCTGCAGACTGGCACGGATTGAAGTCACCGCCAATAACTCCCACGAAACTGCTGCGGTGCTCGTCGACTTGTAAATAGTGCTAAATATAACGTGATCTAATATCTCCAGGTGACTGTGGGTGTATGGGGGTCTCTTAGCCACGGGGTCAGTCCTGGGGGCGCCGCCGGTGCCAGAGTCACAGAAGATGCTGTTAGGAAGCGAGGGCATCACCCAGACCTGCCCCTGGGCCGCGCCCACACCGCAGGATTTGCATCTCCAGCCCCGCCCCGTCCAAGGCCCCTCCCCTGCACACAGCACCGTGTGCTCTTGGCCACTTCCGAGAGGTCCCGTTCCCAGGGGCGGGGCCACCCCCAGACATTTATAAATATATACATATAAATATACATAGATACGGAAGCGCCCAAAAAAGACTCCCAAATAAGTGATTTTACAATAATATTATCTAAACACGACTTCAGAGGGGAACTCACGCGCTCCAGAAGGAACGTCAACGGAGCGTGCGCCTCGAAGCCCTGGCGGTGGCTTAGCGCTACATAAATAAGCATAACTAGTAACCTAATATACAAAGGGCCGTAGTATAATGTGCATGACGTATAGCATATGCAATAAACGAACACACGAGGTACAATTAACATAAAGTATGGCGTAGCAAGCTAGAACATCCTCGATGTATATATGTAACTTGTTAGCCTGTTTAGTGTATCTTGTGTACCTTATGTAACTTACCTGGTTCTTTTGTGCTCTGACACCTTTGGGTAAAGTTTGCGCTATATAAAACTGCATAAAATAAATAAATAAATAGTACCAGAGTGTAGCATAAAACAGTTTACCAACACGTGATATGAAATTATGAGGCAGAGGAGGACCAAACTATGCGGCATGGTTCACTAAATTATGCGGCAACAAAACGCCAAAGTATCCAGCATAATGTGGCACCGTTTCTGATAGTATTATTATTTTGTTATTTTTACACCTGGTAACTGTGTCTAAGAATAAGAGTTCACCTTTATTAGTAGCAATTTAACACCCAAATGTAGCAATTAGCAACTGAAAGATGACCAGTCAACATTTGCGAAAAGCCTTCTGTTGCGCAGTCACCATATTGTTTGTAACATTGATCCATGTGAAGTAGAAACTATTTTTTTGTTGAAATTGCAGAGTATGTGGCAGATGATGGATTATGTTGTAAATGCGGCAACAACAAAATTATGCAAAAATTGCCACAACCACAGATTCACATAGTTCCAGTAGGACTGGGTTAGGGCCCGCCCATTGCTTACCATTGGTTGACTTTAGCGTCACTCTCATTGGCTTGCTTTTTATTCGTCAGCTTGTGTATGCTTTACTTCCTCTTTTTATGTTTGTCCCTCTCCTGGAGCATGGACGCATTACTTGGGGAAACATCCTTTACGACGCAAGTTTTACCACGCAGCGCCTTTACAACGCAGGTTTTTCAACGCAAGTCATTACAACGAATTGCGCTGGGGGGCGCTCTAGGATAGGTAATAGTTTAATTTACTATCCAACACCTTCCCTACTATCCACGGGGACTGGAGTTGGAATAGTAAATTAAACTATTCACTATCCAGCACCCCCCAACGCAAGTCGTTGTAATGACTTGCGTTGAAAAACCTGCGTTGTAAAAGCATGCGTGGTAAAAGCATGCGTTGTAACAACGTACATCCATTACTTGTGTTGCGTTCCATATAGGTAGCCTAACCCTTCACCTATATTCTCCCAATTTTACACTGGATAACGGTTCTTAGTACTGACCTTTTACCTAGTTACGGTAATGTCCAGAGATGTAAAGTAAAGTCCACATTTGTAAAGCGCACAATCACCCTTAAGGGTCTTTAGGCGCTGGGGGCCGTCGGGAAGATTAAGCGAGCTATTGCCCAGAGTCACATGGTGCTGGGCTAACCTGCCGCCGGAGCCGGGGATCGAACCGTGGTCCCCAGTTTCCAGCGTCAGTCGCCCTGGCTGCGGCGCCACACCTCTCCCAGAGGTGACATGGGGTTTTCTCCGTAAAGCTTAAGCTTCATTCATTATGCAAGAGGATTCTTGGAATCACAGCAGGCGAGCAGGCCGAACATCTCCTGCATAATAACTGTGTATAAGGGTAATTCCTTCCGTCATCCTAGTCCGACATGACACAGCGAGGTATATCCCCAGGGGGTATAACTTTGGGTATATATATACACCATATCTTGCTGAGGCAGGGAGAGGAGAAAAGGACTTCCATGCCGACACACTGACGCAAGACGCTGAGGTTCCTGCACGTAGACATTCCAGCTCGCATTAGTCTGACATCCGTCGCGGGGTGTCCATCTCGAGACCAAGGCAGGGTACCACAGTCTCTCACTTCAGGTAATGGGGTTGACTTTATTCTAGAGGGATTCTTGGCTCTGCACCCACATACATGCTAGGTACATTCAGTTAGGGACACATCGTAGGAGTACGCATTTTACTGTGATATATTTTATACACCTGCCTGTATTCATTGTTTTAGCACAATGGTAGAATTCTACCGTCCTTTTACTCTGTTGGTGCTTAGTATCATTTATATCTGTTTCTGTCTTATGGTTGTTTCAGCACATCTATTTTACACTAGAATGACGCTGGTTCAATAAATGCTTTTTTAAAAACGTCCCCTACTTTTATCCTGTGTATCTCTCCGAGACAAAGTGAGCACGAGTGACTGAGCGACAAGTAGCACTGTTTCCGTGATTCTGAGGGATCATGGTTGTCATGTTTGATAGTTACCAAGGACTGTTCTCTCCTTGGTAAGAGGAGTTTCCAGTGGCACTGTGAGCTAGCTGGTATACAGGTGTGCATATTTGGTAGGAGTGTCCAGAATCAGTCTGACTCCAATCCTATAATGTATGTTGTCTAAACGCGCAGATCCTATATAGGTTTGTAGGAACTACACAACACTTGTGTGATTGCTCTGTTCATTTTTTAAGCACTACTTTTTTCTTTTTACTAAGCTCTTTATGACAGTGCCTGTGTTTCACAGCTGTCTCCCTCATGTACTACTCACTCTTCCACCCTCTGCCATGCTCTTTTCTGCTTTCTCCGACCCATGTGCTTTTTCCCCCATCCCATCTGTGTTGAGTTTGCGCTCAGGTGCTTCTCTGCCTACATTGCTTTCTTGCTGTGTGCTTCCCCCAACAGCTCCCTGCTCCTCTCTCTAGCCCACGAGCTTATCTCTTTTTTCCATGTCGCTTCCCCTCCTCCATTTTGCTTCCCCCATCCTCGCCTTTCGTGTTGCTTCCTGCTTCGTCCCCCATTCGCTTCCTTTCCTACTCGCGCCCTCCGTGTTGCTTTCCACCACCCGTGCCTCACAAAAAAAGAAACAAATGCGTTTGCGCTGTGCACTTTGGCAGTCGGGCTATGTATAAGGTTCTTGTCACAAAAATGGAAAGGGGGTGAGAAAAAAAGGGAAAAGGTTCACTGAAACTGTGAAGAAACACAAAAGCAACAGGAAGACATGGGGAATAGTGTGTGCAGTGCACCAGGAGTCTTGAACCAGCCTGGAGGAAAGGAGAGGAAGATATGAGGGGTTGGCAGAGAAAGAAACATGAAACCATGTAATAACCAAGTGCATGCACCACTACAGCTCATGGTCAAAGCGTGAGTGAGTGGAAAGTGCCTCGACGACTGTAATGAGGTGGCACTCCTAGGCGGGCCGTCTGGAAGATGAGCCCCGGCAAAACCAAACAAGAGTTAGCAGTGCACGGAATCGTGCCCGTCGCTACTACTGGGAGTAAGATTCTGGTCCTAGGGTTCTTTGCCATCCATGCCCCCCTGTGATGGCAGAGATTCTGTCTGCTGGTGCAATTTTTTGTCATCTGCTGGGGAGGAGCCTTTACACCATTCCATAATTCCAGGTGGTCTCGGATGCTCCTCATCTTCCCCTAAGGCGGGAGTGCAATCATTTCGATGCCTGTACGGAGTAGGTGGTTCTCCCAAAGCATCGCTTCGTGAATGGAGGGGTGGGCAGCAGGGGTGCCCGTCTAGGGCACAGAGTTCTGTTCTGTTAGTATTGGAATCGTTTTAGTTGCAGAATGGTTTGGCTCGACCAATTGATGGCCCTTTGCTCAACGTGTAGCGCTTAGAAGGAGGAGCTCTTAGCCATGGGTAGCCGGTGAAATGCTTAGGAGGGGTCAAGATGATGCCGTCAAGTCGGGGTAGTAGATAACTGGTAGTTACATTTTGCATTCTTCGAATTCTTCAGAGTGGGAAGTGGGTGCCCAAGACAGAGTGCCTAGAATATAACAGATGAGACAGCACCACGACGATGGTGACCTGTTGCTTCTGTATGAAACCAAGATGTGGAAAGATGCAGAGAACAATTCACCTGGTGCAGAAAGTGGTGACCTAGTCCACTTGGGAGATCAGTGTGAGGTTAGAGTCTGTGATCTTTCCCAGCTTTCTTACTTTGATGTTGCTGGGCCAGCTTTCAAAGGCCAAGTGGTCTTTATCAGTGGCTCTTCGATTCTCTGCAGGTTAATTTCTTGACTTAGGAAGAATTACGTTTCAGGAGGTCCCTCAGTATTCATCGGTCGGCGGCTCGGAGGCAGTGGTCGAGTCATGGGGTGTCCAGGTCTGCCAGCCTAAGGCGGAGCTATGTGTGGTCTCCATATTCACGCAGTAGGTTTGATTGAAGTAGTTGACGGGATCTGGTAGCAGGGTGTGTTAGGAATCAAAGAGGAGTGGGGAGAAATATAAATGTAAATGCCAGCATTTGTAAAGCGCACATCTACCTCCAACGGAAGTGTCCCGGCGCTGTCCGTATATCGCTTAGGAACCCTTCCTGGCTTTTCCCTGTGAAATGCCCACTCCTGGGCACCCCCAAGGTGAAGCCAGGCATCCCAGCGCTGTTGGGGCCGTTGTGGAGATTAAGCAAGCTATTGCCCAGAGTGGGACCCATGATTAGAATAGGCACCAAGGCGAGAATTATCAGGTCCGGGGAAATTGAGCCCAAGACCCGCCGAGGCAGGAATTGAATCCTGGTCCCGGGCCAGACCACTGCATCAGGGTCTGCAGCTCTAACAATTTGAGCCACACTTCTCCACCGAGGCCAACGTTGTGCTGGGAGATCTGTTGATGTAAGAGGCGGTTCAGGCTAGGATAGTTCTCAGGATGTCAAGTTCTTACAGCTTCGCGAGGTAGCGGGGGTCTTGGACTGTGGGAAGGGAACTGGAAGGCTCCACTCTGCAGGTTCCGCAACTTGATATCGGTCGCTGTAGGAGGCTGGGTTAGTATATGGTGCACACTAATTTAAGTGATGCACCTTGCACTAATCCAGGTAACCCTTATGGTGATTTTAGTGGTCTTAGACAATGTTAGAAAGCTCTCTAAGTGGTAGCTGTGGAGAGCAGCCTTCAGGCTGAGTCCAGAAGGAGTGTTAAGCAGCTTGTTTTACCAGCACTAATCATATAATTTAGGTTAAATGAAAAAGAACCACACAATGTTTATATAAAAAGATTTCTATTTATTACACAACACTCACTAACACATTGGTATATCTCCTATCCGGAGATATCAACACAATACACAAGAATACTTCAAATGCAATCAGGTAAGTAGCACAAAATACAGTGTTCTCCAGGGGCAGACCAAACCATATACTAAGAAAGTTGAATGCGAACTGCAAAGGAGTATGGGACTTGGACCAAAGACCCAGAGGAGCTGGGGACACAAGGAATCACCCAAAGTAAGTACCCAGGAACCCCACGGAGGCAGTGTGCAGAGTGTGAACACAGCCATGTGCCGAATGGAAATCAATGGAGAAGTCGCGTTTTCAGTTTTGCAGATGGTGGACCCTTCCCAGAGGACCCGAAGAATTCCCTGGGAGGACAGAAGTTTGGAGAGCCACCCCACCTGTGGATACCCCGAAGACCAGGTTACGTACACCAGGGAAGCCAGGTGCACAGGGGTGAAGAGACTTCGGAAATCTCAATAGACGACAATGGAAGCCTTGGACAAAGGTGCCTCTGAAGAAGGTGAAGAAGTCCAGTGGAATCCATGGGTGTTTTCTGGAAGTGAAGAACCTGCAAGCAGAGGGGACAGAGCATGTGCCACTCAGGAGTGACCATGAGGCACGGAAGAGCGATGCCCACTGATGTTTGTCACTTCAGAAGAGGTGTTGATGTCCTTGTCGCTGCAGCTGTGAGGACCAGGTGATGCTGAGGAAGACCAGGAGCTGTGCATGAGCTGTCCCACGTTGGATGTTGGTGACTAGGTGGTAGATGTCTGGAGGGAGCACCAACAAGCCTTGGTAGCTGCAACTGGTGTGGAGAACGAAAAAGGAGCAATGTGGGGACCAGCAAGGTCCAGGAGACTCACCAACAGCATGAAAGTCAGAGCAGGCCCAAGCAAGCAGGGGACCCCACTGGAGCAGGAGAAGACCCTCAGGAGGAGCCACAGGCCAAAGGCACAGAAGTCGCAAGGGGACCTCAAGCAGATTACCAAGAACGAAGGTCCACGGTGCAGAGGATTGGTGAGGACACAAAGCTTGGAGGGATGAGATGCTGGAGGCTGGAGCTTCTTGTAGACTGAAGATCTCTGGAGTTCAGAGCCAACAAGACTTGGCAACGACAAGTTGATGCAGTGCACAGGGGTTCAGTTCCAGTGATTCCGTTGAGGTATACTGGCCTAAAAACTGCAGAGAGGACAGGTCAGGTATCGAGGGAGTTACAGAACCACCACCTGGGTTGCTGGGCCTCAGGAAGTCCATGGGACCACAGGAGCAGCAAACTGGTAGGCTTTGTTGTGGGGCCTGCAGATGCAGGGGAGTGACTACTTCACTCCAAGGGAGATTACTTCAGGTATCTTTGATGCCCACAGGTCTGTTGAAGAACCAGAACAGAGAGACCAGGAGCAGCAGGAGTCTTCCTTGGTGCAGTCTCGGTTCCAGGTGAAGTTCAAGTGTCCAGACGGTCGAAAAGTGACATTCTTTCAGGCTCGAGTCTTGTCCCATGATGAATCTGAGGACCCACTCACAGGTAAGTCCTTAATTACCCTAAGGGAAGGTTTGGAACAACTCAAGGGTCCCTCCCAGAGGAGGCGCTGGACAGTGGGGAGGATACTCTCATGTCCTTTGTCCAGTTTCACACCAGAGTGGGAGCCAAGGGCTAACTGAACTGGCTCAAACTGGAGAATGCAAGGAGGGCACCAAATGTGGCGTTCAAAGCAGTGTGGTGGCGCTGGCAATCGCCCGACCCCAGCCCAATACACTAATTCCTATCTGGGAGGTGGTCACACCTCCCTGTGACAGGAAACCTATTGATCTGCCTTCCCCTGCTGTAGCTTGGCACAGACAGAAGAGTGCCTGTGGTCGGCAGCAGCAGTAGCTTGCTGTCAGACCCTGAAAAGGTGTCACTGGGAATGTAGGGGTTACCATAAGGAAGCCCCCCAGGACATGGGATCCTACTCCCAACACTGGAATCGGTGTTGGGGTATGAGTCCAACGGTGAACAACCATTACAACGCAACTATTACAACAACATACCCTTACCACGCAACTATTACAACGCAAGTCATTACAACGACTTGCGCTGGGGGGCGCTCTAGGATAGGGAATAGTTTAATTTACTATCCAACACCTTCCCTACTATCCACGGGGACTGGAGTTGGAATAGTAAATTAAACTACTCACTATCCAGCACCCCCCAACGCAAGTCGTTGTAACGACTTGCGTTGTAAAACTTGCATGGTAAAGGCATGCGTTGTGAAAGCACGTGTTGTAACGACGTACATCCAGTCCAACATGTTTGATACCTAACATAACCTGGTTTGCTGTAGCCACAATATAGTTTGACATAGCATAATGACTAATGTCCACTATATGTCTCAAAATGGCTTACCACACTTACAAAGCCTGGAGAATTGATTCTGGGGTTTGTAGGAGGGATGTACGACATTACAACGCATGCTTTTACATCTCATGCTTTTACAACGCGAGTTTTACAACGCATACCATTACAACGCATAGTGCTTTGGGGCGCTGGATAGTGAATTATTTAATTTACTATTCCAACTCCAGTCCCCGTGGATAGTAGGGAAGGTGTTGGATAGTAAATTAAATATATTCCCTATCCTAGAGCGCCCCCCAGCGCAATGCGTTGTAATGGTTTGCGTTGTAAAAGCTGCGATGTAAAAGAATCGCGTGGTAAAAGTTGCGTTGTAAGTGATGTTTCCCTTGTTGGGGTGTCCTGCTCTTGCAGGGGCACCCTCACACTTATACCCAAGAACCCTGCCTCAGGACTGAAGAGCCTGCAATAGGGGTGACATAGGTTTTAAGTGCAGTGACCTCAGATATAAGGAAACGTATATCTGTTGTGAGGGGTGCTAGCACCAGCTTACAATGCTAGGCCTGTAGTCACAGATTGAGTGGTCTCATGGGTGGCATAATACATGCTTCAGCCCATGGGGGACCCCTGATGTACCTACACCCTGGGTACCTTAGTATCATGTACTAGGGACTTACAAGGGTACACCAGTAGCCAATTGTGAATGTACACAAGTACTTACCATGGTCAATTTAGGGCAAAAGCACAGAGACTGTGGTCCTAGTTAGTAGAATCAGTCAGTCAAAAACATACTGGCATCAAGCAAAAAGTGAGGGTGACCATGAAAGCAGATCCTACTTTCCTACAGTCGCCTACCTGAAAGATCACACAATAGTTTGGAATTCTGTCAGATGGTCATGTCCAGCTGTGGGGTCTCTGTGAGCAGATGAGGGGCGAGGGCCTGCAGCAACAGGGAGACTCCAGAAGTGCGGGAGTGCAGAGTAATGTTAGTAAGAAGACCCCCGCAACAGAGTGGGGCAGCATAAAAGGAGCAGGTGGGGGACCATTCAAGTGTGTGATTAACAGGCTAATGGGAAGTGCCTGTGACTACCTGAGGATGTGTGAGGGCAGAAAAATGGGGAAGCATTAAATGTTCACTGTGCCTTGGGATGGTAGGTGATGTGTGAGGGCAGGAATGTGAGGCTGAGTCTGGACTAACGTGTGGGAGTCTAGGAACCAGAGAATCAGTGAGACTCTAATTAAATGAGTGGGACAAGGTATGTGTGAATTGAGACTCAACTGAATTGTTCTAGTCTCTGGTTACAGCACTTGTGTATTAGAGTAGTGTCCCGGCAGCACGGACAGCTGCGGTCCACTGGCAGGAGAACCATCGTAGAAGGCTGGGAGGAGTAACAGCTAGCGCTATAGTCCAGTACTTAATTTGTAAAAAAATTTTGAAAAAAGATGTGCCAGGGTCCTAGTCAAGAAGCTACAGCAGCTGGCACCATCCAGTGCCTCTGTGAACACCTCCAATGATGGTACTAGCACAATTACCAACCATCGCACTTGCACTAGTGTGACATTATCAACTATTTCAGATCCCAAAGCTAGGGGAAAGGCTTGGGCGGCAGGTATTAGCAACTTTTAATGTATTTTCAATTTAATAAATAACTGTTGTTGTTCTCATCTCTACATTGGACAAACTGTGCCACCTTGTGGCAGACTGTCATAAGTGCAGGTGTCAACAATTAAGTGCCAGTGCTGAGCACCGGAAACCACCTGCTCAAATTAACCACTGCCATAGTCTGATGGACGGTGGTATTGGCATGGTCAACTGTTATTGTTATTGCTGTGAAGTGCTCACAGTAAGCACTGTCAACATCTAAACATGGAGAGCGCTGCATTTTCTGCATGCTGCTTCTACTGCCCTTGTCTGCTGGCAGCGGAAATGACCATCCTGAAAAATATTAACAGATCTTGAAGGTGTTGAGATCCTTCCCATTCCTCACATAAATTAGTATGCAATGCACAAGGAAAATATGAGTTTATACTCCCTCGAGGTTATTTCTGAAATTGTACTTTTCAAGTTTATTTCCAAAATGCAATACAATTCCTTAAAATACTTCGCTGACTTCAACTTTGACTTCAAACGTGCAACCAAAACAAAAAAAAACCTGCCAGGTTTTGCTTACGTATGGAAAGAACATTTCTTGCTTATTGCAACAAAGTATATTGACTGCCTAGCAACAATGCTCCGGCCCATGCGGAAACTTGAACTCGATGTTTTCAAAATGGCTACCTCCATTTCCAATCATCTGTGTCTTCATGGAAAATGTAGTTTTGCTGAATTTCCGTCAGGTCCCGAAGTATAATGCCTCCTTCAGAGATGCAAGCCTTTCACCAAGATGCACCAACATGCTGAGTCCACCACCAGCCTTTCCTTCCCCAGAACCAACACAGCTCTGTGAGTTCAGTGCATTGCTTTTGAGTACCTCCAAGTGTGGAAAGGGAAGTTTTTGCCACCGATCATGACAGAGGTAATGGACAGGAAGTGTAGGTTGGTGGACGAAAGAGGCATGGGGCAGAATGGAGATTAATCATACACTCATATTTCATTTTATCCTAATACAATACAGTAGACATTTATAAAGCGCACAGATACCTCAAACAGAGTGTCCTGCCACTACACAGACTACAGCAGCGAAACAACCAACAGACAGAAACTACCGCTGCCTAAAGAGCCAGGTTTTTAGGGTCTTCCTTAACTCATGTTCTGATTCTATCTGGCACAAATGAGATGGCAGAGCGTTCCACAATCTTGCGGTCCTGACCGAAAATGACCTGCCCCCTTGTCGGGTCTTGGCATATCGAGGGATGCAGATCAGACGCTGGTACTCGGATCTTAGAGTCCGTTCCTGTCAATATGGGCTGAGCCTTTGCTTAGGATACCCTGGGCCCGTGTCAACCACGGTTCAGAAAGCAAAGGTCAACACCTTAAGTTCTATCCTCTTAGCCACCGGGAGCCAATGTAACTATCTCAGATGGGGGAGATATGATGACCGAAGGGGACCCGGCGAATTAGCCTTGCCGCAGCGTTCTGAACCATCTCTAATCTATGAATCGGGTAGGCTGGCAGCCCCAGGTATAAACTGTTGGCGTAATCCAACGGTGAGGTCACCAGCGCATGCACTGTGATCCTGTGACTCTCTTCCGGGAGCAAATGGAGGAATTTTCTTATGATTCTCAGCTTCCCGAAACACGCTGAAGAAATCTGCCGTACTTGTGCCGTGAAAGATAGATCCGTCTCCCACTTGATGCCAAGATTTCTTGCTGCGTCTGCTGGAACCGGCGGAGGTACCAGGTCTGCGGGCCACCAGAGGCACAGAGTGGGAGGAGGTGACTGACTAAAAGTCCTTGCTATTTTAAATTTAAGGTGTGCATTGTTGTTCCACGAATCAAAGACACGCACCTGTGCATCAACTCCCCTAAGAAGTTCCTGGGTCTGAACTGCACTCTTAAACATTTTTTTATTTTTAATGTCCTCATATAACCTCCATACTATTGTATAAGCATCCTCTCGATAACCGCAACCCAAATACTTATAACGTCGAGGGTCTGATCTTAGCTGATGTTCCATGGGGGCAAACCCATAATGCACATCGTAGACTGACCGAGTGTTGTAATCATTGGACTGTTCGTTGGTTGATTCAGCCCACCCACCCCATGCCTCCTAATCTAGTAATCTCCAAAAGGAACCCCGCTCTCTTCTGTTTCTAAGACAATTAACCTTATGATCTAATTCCTTAAAATATCTAACTGAGTTCCACCATTCACTCCAGGATGGGGGGGGGACGGCCTGACGCCACCTTTTACAGATTTCTCTTCTTGCCAGTAACCCTGGGCGTAGTGTGCGTAGTGGGGCTACGCGAAGCTACGCAAAGTGGGCGAGAAACTACGCCCACCTACGCACTTCGCGTAGCCCCACTATGCGCCGCATGCCCCCCTCCCCTACATAGCTAATTTAATTAAATGGGCAAAGATAAATAAATAAAATACACTTACCTTGTCCGCGGCGTCCCGGGGCTCCCTCTGCTTGTTCATGGCGCCGTCTTCTAACCAATGCGCATGCGCGGGGGCCCGCGCATGCGCATTGGTTAGAAGACGGCGCCATGAACAAGCAGAGGGAGCCCCTGGACGCCGCGGACAAGGTAAGTGTATTTTATTTATTTATCTTTGCCCATTTAATTAAATTAGCTATGTTCGGGAGGGCGGGAGGGAGGCGGGTGGCGGGCAACTTCGCTACGCCCAAGGAGTGGGTGTAGTGTTGCCTGCTTCGCCTAATTTGCAAAGGGCGAAGTAGGCAACACTACGCCCAATTCGTGGGCGTAGCGAAGTTGCCCGCCCAGGGTTACTTGCCAGGAGAATCAAATAGAACACCAATTTACTCTGTTCAGCAGTTATATCCTTCTACCCCTCCTCCTTGAAGGCTGTATTATCCCCAAAAATATTAGTACAAGGCATACCTCTATTTCTTTACCAAGTATCTCAGTCAAGGTCTTACCCACATTCTTCCAGTAGTCCTCCAACACGGAGCAGGTTAAAAACGTATGGATGTCATCTGCCTCTTGGGCATGGCATCTTATGCAGCTTGATTCTCCTCCTCCCCTTATTTTGGACATCTTGAGCCGAGACCAGTATATCCTATTAATGGTAAAGAAGTGGTTCTTTCTTAGTGCAGCGTATTTGATTAAACAGTATACTTTCCCGAAGATACTTGCCATAACATTTGGAGCTCTTCGTCTGGCAAGCACTCACCCCAGACCTTTTGGGGGGTGGGGTGGGGGTCCAGTTTCCTGTCCGCCCCCTCCAGTAAATAGTTGTACCAAAGAGCGATTTCCTTCTTCCTTGGGTTAACGTCCTGGAGGTCCTCTTCCATTGCACAGTCTCCCGGGAACTGCCAGTTTTGATTTGCACACCATGTAGATATTTGTTGATATTTAAATCTGGATGCACTGTTTTTGGTTAGGTGGCTCCAAGCATCCCACGAGAGACAGCTGTTTCCTTCAACTATGTCGCCTCACCTCTTCACCCCTGCCTCTTTCAAAGGTTGAGATAACACGTCGTTCAAGCATTCCGGGGTCCCTGGGGAGTCCCATACCGGTGCCCACTCGCTGTAATAGGGAATGCCTAAAATACTACGACAGTCAAACCATAATTTGGCCGCATCAAGTAAAACCTTCAGGTGTACTCTTTTAAAAAATTTAGGGGGACCACATTTTTACATGACACCCTCAACTGAACTCTCGTGCAACATTGCCTTAAACATGTGGCCCATCAGATGATCATCCGGCCAATATAGGAGCATTCTGTTGTTTTGCAGTTGATATGCCCAACAGTAAATCTGTAGGTCTGGTAGGCTCAAACCTCCGTGTGCCAGTTTTCGTCTAAGCTTTTTCCAGGAGAGTCTGATCCCCTTCCCAGCCCAAACAAAAGAAGAGATCTTACCCTGAATTTTATTTAAGAAGATTTTGTCAAAAGTCAAGGGGATATTATTAAAAAGGTATGTGAACTTTGGCAGAACACTCTTAAACATTTTTATTTTTTTCTAATGTATTCAAATATTTCTTACTTCATTAAAAACCTGGGCTTTTATTCGCTCTTACTTGTGTTCATAATTCTGTAACATTCACATTTTCAAGGTAACCACCATTTGTTCTTTAAACTCATGCCTTTTGTGCTCCCTGTCCGTTGTTAGGGTCTATCTTTTAATCAGAATGAAAGTAACTTTGTTATAAGCACTTCCGTCATCACCACTTATGACGTATCTCTGTTCGTGCTAGCCGCCATCTTGAATCCTTTCTGTTATCAATCCTTCAAATCACTGTTTATTAACACCAGTTATTTGCCAAAGTTCCGCTGTACCTATAAGAACATGCGACCTATGTAGGGTGGCAGCTGGAGCTCAGTGCAGTGTCATCAGCAGCTGTGCAGGGTGCAGGGTGCCTAGAGGAGCCCGGTGAGGTCCCTGACAGGGACCCATGTTACACCTACAGCTGCATCGGTGCCAGCAGGAGCCCGGTGAGGTCCCTGACAGGGACCCATGTTACACCTACAGCGGCGTCGGTGCCAGCAGGAGCCCGGCGAGGTCCCTGACAGGGACCCATGTTACACCTACAGCTGCGTCGGTGCCAGCAGGAGCCCGGCGAGGTCCCTGACAGGGACCCATGTTACACCTACAGCTGCGTCGGTGCCAGCAGGAGCCCGGTGAGGTCCCTGACAGGGACCCATGTTACACCTACAGCGGCGTCGGTGCCAGCAGGAGCCCGGCGAGGTCCCTGACAGGGACCCATGTTACACCTACAGCTGCGTCGGTGCCAGCAGGAGCCCGGTGAGGTCCCTGACAGGGACCCATGTTACACCTACAGCTGCGTCGGTGCCAGCAGGAGCCCGGCGAGGTCCCTGACAGGGACCCATGTTACACCTACAGCTGCGTCGGTGCCAGCAGGAGCCCGGTGAGGTCCCTGACTGTGACATGTCTTATACTTACACTGCATCGGTGCCTGCTGACACCAGCAACAACTACTCTAGGATTCAAAGAGAAGGGGCCAACTGTAGCTCAGTGAATCACAAACTTTGGTAAGATATTGGGAAAACTGAGCTCCATTTACACTCAAATTAATCTATAGCTAGAATCCATTGCAAGAGAAAATAAGTGCAAACACATTTAGAGAAAAATATTAATATGAGGTACATTTCAACGTTGGTCCTTGGGTGCTTCACTGCTTGGACATCATTTAGGGGTCAACCTCGGTCGCTGCTGCAACCACTGGCTAGCTCCTTGAACCATTGGCTAGCTCCTTGATACCCTTGCACTGCATTTGCGACCCCTGGCCTCAGAGGGAGCTTAATCAGTGCCAGGAGCACTGGGGCAGCTCATCCTTACGGAAATCGTTTGGGGGTCAAATCTCCTTGGTTTTTGCCACTTGTTTTTTTATTACACCAATGTTGAGTAATATTAGTTTATTCACTATTAGCGTAATAAAAAATGGATTACAATCAGCTGCAATTTGAACCTCCCTGGCAGCATAGGGAAGTACAAAATGCTTTAAACCCCTCCCATCATGAGCCGCGGTGGCCGTGTGTTCATGACGATCGTTGCGCCGCGCCCACGCTGGGATAATTCCCCTGCTGTGCCGGGCATTCCATTGGAACGGGCGTGGTCATGACGAGCTGAGCTCGTCACGAACACCGGGGGCGCTGCGCGAGCCCCCTCCTTCCCCCAGCACAGCGGGAGAATTAGCCCTGCAGGGAAGGGGTTAAATGTTTGTGGTTTTCCTGCTTGCAGGTGGGAGTGTGTTTATGTAATAGAGAGAGTGTGTGATTGTGTGTGTACGTATAAGCGTGTGGGCGTGCGCGAGTATAAAGGTCACATGGCATGTGATGTCATTTCCGCTACCCCATGCCTTTTGGTGAATTTACCCACGCCACGCTGCCTTTAAACTAACCCTGGGCGTAGTGTGCGGAGTGGGGCTCCGCGGAGCTACGCGAAGTGGGCGCAAAACTACGCCCACCCGCGCACTCCGCGTAGCCCCACTCCGCGCCGCCCGCCTCCCTCCCGCTCTCCCTAAATACTGAAATAAAAGGATAGAAAGCGTTTAAAAACACTTACCTTGTCCGCCGCGTCCCCGGGGCTCCCTCTCGCCGTCCCGCGATTCGCGCCGCCACCGATTCAGATACTAATGCGCATGCGCCCGCGCATGCGCATTCCTCATGAGAAATGCGCATGCGCGGCCGCCCGAGCATGCGCATTAGTATCCGAAATGGCGGCGCGAATCCAGGGACGGCGAGAGGGAGCCCCGGGGACGCGGCGGACAAGGTAAGTGTTTTTAAAAGCTTTCTATCCTTTTTTTAAAGTATTTAGGGAGGGCGGGAGGGAGGCGGGTGGCGGCCGGCTACGCACCGTCTGCGGAGCGCGCGTAGTGCCGCCTGGCTACGCCCGCTACGCAAAATGCGTAGGAGACGGCACTACGTGCACTCCGTGCACGGAGCGTAGCTGGCCGCCCACCCTTACTTTAAACTGCTGTTGTGGTGGGTGTGTTCATAGGACGCGCTGTTCTTAAAGTTAAAGAGAAATTTGGGATTTGGCTTTGTCTTTTTTTCTCTTCTTTAGCAAGTACAACATGCTACCACCGGGTGTCACTGTTGTGTTAGTAATGTCTTAAATGCTAAACAAAAATAGAAAAAGCATGCCGCTAGTTATTTTTCATTTTCGATTGCAAGAATATGGCACGAAATTAAAAAGAAGAAAAAAATAGAAATCACGGCACTGCCTAAACTCGCAGAAAAATACTTCCACTAAAAAAGTCACATTTAAATGTAGTTTTATTATTTGCATATAATTTTAATAGAACTTGAAGGGTATTTTCCTACCAGCAAGGTGTACTTAGAACTGCAGTAGTAATACTTTGGTAATCTAATGAATATCAAAGGAAAATTCTATTTTTTTTTTTTTTATTGAAGAAAATAAATGATACTGCAGTCTCTGAATTAGTAAAAACGGAAGCGTTGTTTAAAGACATAAGGGCGCCTAAAAGAAGTTAAGAAGAATGTAGAACTGGAAGAAAACAGCGCGGGAAAGGACGGACGATGAATGTGACTTGTTTCGAGGCGGTGGTGCGCAGGAGAACAGGCAAAAAGCCGGTGACGGAAAGCGCAGGAGAGCGGGAAACCCTTGCCTGTGGTTCATCAGCTGCAGATGTTTACATCACATCTGTGCATTTGTTATCGCTTTACCGCCACCAGCAGCTGAAAGACGGAGCAGCGCGCTTTAAGAGCGTCAGACACTGTGATGCCAGCCTGATATATAGAGTACAGAAGGAGGGCATATGTGTGCATGACCTCAGAGTGAAGAGTGTATTAAAGGCCATGTACCCACCTGCCTGCTGTGTACATTAGAGGAAACTTCTGCCTTCTCTGTGCAGTGTAGAAGGAATGAATTTGTGTGAATGACCTCGCTTGAGCAGTGCTTCCTGGGGCCTGTAACACCTGCCTGCTATGTACAGCAATGTAAGTTTACACCTGCCTGCTATGTACAGTACAGTAAGTTTACACCTGCCTGCTATGTACAGCAATGTAAGTTTACACCTGCCTGCTATGTACAGTACAGTAAGTTTACACCTGCCTGCTATGTACAGCAATGTAAGTTTACACCTGCCTGCTATGTACAGTACAGTAAGTTTACACCTGCCTGCTATGTACAGTACAGTAAGTCACACCTGCCTAGTATGTACAGGACAGTAAGTTCACACCAGCCTTCTATGAACAGTACAGTTAGTCACACCTGCCTGTTATGTACAGGACCGTTAGTTCACACTTGCCTGCTGTGTACAGTACAGTTAGTTCACACCTGCCTGCTGTGTACAGTACATTTAGTTCACATCTGCCTGTTATGTACAGTACAGTTAGTTCACACCAGCCTTCTATGTACAGTACAGTTAGTTCACACCTGCCTGCTGTGTACAGTACATTTAGTTCACATCTGCCTGTTATGTACAGTACAGTTAGTGCACACCTGCCTGCTATGAACAGTACAGTAAGTTTACACCTGCCTGCTATGTACAGTACAGTTAGTTCACACCTGCCTGCTGTGTACAGTACATTTAGTTCACATCTGCCTGTTATGTACAGTACAGTTAGTGCACACCTGCCTGCTATGAACAGTACAGTAAGTTTACACCTGCCTGCTATGTACAGTACAGTTAGTTCACATATGCGTGTTATGTACAGTACAGTTACTTCACACCTGCCTGTTATGTACAGGACCGTTAGTTCACACCTGCCTGTTATGTACAGGACAGTAAGTTTACACCTGCTTCCTATGAAAAGGACAGTTAGTTCACACCTGCCTGCTATGTACAGTACAGTTAGTCACACCTGCCTGTTATGTACAGTACAGTTAGTTCACACCTGCCTGCTATGTACAGTACAGTTAGTCACACCTGCCTGTTATGTACAGGACAGTTAGTTCACACCTGCCTGCTATGAACAGTACAGTAAGTTTACACCTGCTTCCTATGAAAAGGACAGTTAGTTCACACCTGCCTGCTATGTACAGTACAGTTAGTCACACCTGCCTGTTATGTACAGGACAGTTAGTTCACACCTGCCTGCTATGTACAGTACAGTTAGTTCACACCTGCCTGCTATGAACAGTACAGTAAGTTTACACCTGCTTCCTATGAAAAGGACAGTTAGTTCACACCTGCCTGCTATGTACAGTACAGTTAGTCACACCTGCCTGTTATGTACAGGACAGTTAGTTCACACCAGCCTTCTATGAACAGTACAGTTAGTTCACACCTGCCTGCTATGACCAGTACATTTAGTTCACACCTGCCTGCTATGTACAGCAATGTAAGTTTACACCTGCCTGCTATGTACAGCAATGTAAGTTTACACCTGCCTGCTATGTACAGTACAGTAAGTTTACACCTGCCTGCTATGTACAGCAATGTAAGTTTACACCTGCCTGCTATGTACAGTACAGTAAGTTTACACCTGCCTGCTATGTACAGTACAGTAAGTTTACACCTGCCTGCTATGTACAGTACAGTAAGTCACACCTGCCTAGTATGTACAGGACAGTAAGTTCACACCAGCCTTCTATGAACAGTACAGTTAGTCACACCTGCCTGTTATGTACAGGACCGTTAGTTCACACCTGCCTGCTATGTACAGTACAGTTAGTTCACACCTGCCTGCTGTGTACAGTACAGTTAGTTCACACCTGCCTGCTGTGTACAGTACATTTAGTTCACATCTGCCTGTTATGTACAGTACAGTTAGTTCACACCAGCCTTCTATGTACAGTACAGTTAGTTCACACCTGCCTGCTGTGTACAGTACATTTAGTTCACATCTGCCTGTTATGTACAGTACAGTTAGTTCACACCTGCCTGCTATGAACAGTACAGTAAGTTTACACCTGCCTGCTATGTACAGTACAGTTAGTTCACATCTGCCTGTTATGTACAGTACAATTACTTCACACCTGCCTGTTATGTACAGGACAGTAAGTTTACACCTGCTTCCTATGAAAAGGACAGTTAGTTCACACCTGCCTGCTATGTACAGTACAGTTAGTCACACCTGCCTGTTATGTACAGTACAGTTAGTTCACACCTGCCTGCTATGTACAGTACAGTTAGTCACACCTGCCTGTTATGTACAGGACAGTTAGTTCACACCAGCCTTCTATGTAAATGTATACTTGTAAAGCGCACTGTTACTCCATCTCGGAGTGTCCTGGCGCTGTATACCGCTGGGGAACCCGTCCTGGCTTTCCCTGTGAGATGGTCCCTTCTGGGCACCCCCAAGGTGAAGCCAGGCATCCCCGGCGCTGATGGGGCCGTTGTGGAGATTAAGCAAGCTATTGCCCAGAGTTGCAGAGTGGGACCCATAGTTAGCTTAGGCACCTAAGCGAGAATTATCGAGTCCGCGAACATTGACCCAAGACCCTGCCAAGACGGGAATTGAACCCTGGTCCCGGGCCGACCTCTGCTTCAGGGTCTGCTGCTTCTAACCAGTGAGCCACACTTCTCCACAATGAACAGTACAGTTAGTTCACACCTGCCTGCTATGACCAGTACAGTTAGTTCACACCTGCCTGCTATGTACAGTACAGTTAGTTCACACCTGCCTGTTATGTACAGTACAGTTACTTCACACCTGCCTGTTATGTACAGGACCGTTAGTTCACACCTGCCTGTTATGTACAGTACAGTTACTTCACACCTGCCTGTTATGTACAGGACCGTTAGTTCACACCTGCCTGTTATGTACAGGACAGTTAGTTCACACCTGCCTGCTATGAACAGTACAGTAAGTTTACACCTGCTTCCTATGAAAAGGACAGTTAGTTCACACCTGCCTGCTATGTACAGTACAGTTAGTTCACACCTGCCTGCTATGTACAGTACAGTTAGTCACACCTGCCTGTTATGTACAGGACAGTTAGTTCACACCTGCCTGCTATGTACAGTACAGTTAGTCACACCTGCCTGCTATGTACAGTACAGTTAGTCACACCTGCCTGGTATGCACAGGACAGTTAGTTCACACCAGCCTTCTATGAACAGTACAGTAAGTTTACACTTGCTTCCTATGAAAAGGACAGTTAGTTCACACCTGCCTGCTATGTACAGTACAGTTAGTTCACACCTGCCTGTTATGTACAGTACAGTTACTTCACACCTGCCTGTTATGTACAGGACCGTTAGTTCACACCTGCCTGTTATGTACAGGACAGTTAGTTCACACCTGCCTGCTATGAACAGTACAGTAAGTTTACACCTGCTTCCTATGAAAAGGACAGTTAGTTCACACCTGCCTGCTATGTACAGTACAGTTAGTTCACACCTGCCTGCTATGTACAGTACTGTTAGTCACACCTGCCTGTTATGTACCGGACAGTTAGTTCACACCAACCTGCTATGAACAGTACAGTTAATTCACACCTGCCTGCTATGTACAGTACAGTTAGTCCACACCTGCCTGTTATGTACTGTACAGTTAGTTCACACCTGCCTGCTGTGTACAGGACAGTTAGTTCACACTTGCCTGCTATGAACAGTCCAGTTAGTTACACCTGCCTGCTATGAACAGTCCAGTTAGTTACACCTGCCTGCTATAAACAGTACAGTTAGTTCACATCTGCATGCTATAAACATTACAGTTCATTCACACCTGCCTGCTATGAACAGTTCAGTTAGTTCACACCTGCCTGCTATGAACATGAAGAACCGGAATAACCCACTTACTGGGTCTCGGCAGCGGGGAAACCGCCCAAGTCTTCCATACCCTTCATACATAGTAAAAGGAGACACAGGAGCCTTCGTCTGCAGGAAGAACCCAGATTTATTCAAATAGCCCGGGCTATGGAACAGAGTCCCAAGCTTGTTAGAAACAAGACAGAGGAGGCTGCTGCTTTACTTCGCAGCTTACAAGCCTTTTATACTTTTTCATTCTGGTCTTTTGGCTATTAATTCATTGTTCGATCAGGGCAGTTTTTAGGTCTCGCCTGTCGATGCGCATGCGCATCGAGCAAGCGAGACTATAGGGGCTCATCTACTCTTTATCTAACTTGCAAGGAATCGTGGCGATTCCTTGCAGTGCCCGTGACTTTTAAGCTCAATGCGCATGTGCATTGAGCTTAAAAGCGCGTGCACAGCCGCCCGCATTCCTCCGACACCTTTGAAGTGAAGCTTAGCTTCACTTCAAAGGCCCGGCTTCTTCACACCCACATGCCGCTCTGCCCCGCTCCGCCCCCTCCCCTGAGTCATCCTGCCTGCCCCTTCCCGCCGTGTCGCATTTCTCCTCCCCCCTCCCCTCTCTTCCCTCCGTCTTGTTCTAAAGTGCAGCTGCTCAGAAAGCGACCCCCCCCCCCGCCCCCCCGCTCGTCTGTGTTCTGGCAGCTGCTGGGACTTGAAAGGGGGATCCACATGTAAGGGGGTCACAGGCTGCCTGCAGGGGCTCCCCCAAGCATAGCAGTGGCGCCCCACATCCTACTGGCTTGGACAGAACCGGTTTATCCTTCTGGGAGAATTGACGCCGCAGTATATTTAGGCAGTTTCCAACCTACAAGCAAGGCTTTCTTCCCCATGTCCTTCCTTCCTCACTGAGCTTGTGCCCTCCTTAACATACCCATAGTACTGTCCTACCTTCAGAGCTCTTACCATGCTCCGAAGCACTGAGCCCTACCCTCAGTGCTCAGCATTCCCTCGCTCCATCTGCGCCCAGCTGAACAGGGGCTCTTCACTTCCGGCATTGCCTTTTACTTTCTACCCCTGGGCATGCTCCTGCTTCTGCCTGCCGGGTGATCGGTCACTTCCGGTGCACCCCTTCACTCTCTATTTACAGGCATGCTCCTGCTTCTGCCTGCCGGGTGATCGGTCACTTCCGGTGTACCCCTTCACTCTACTTCCGGGCAAGCGCCTGCTTCTGCCTGCCGGGTGATCGGTCACTTCCGGTGTACCCCTTCACTCTCTATTTCCAGGCATGCGCCTGCTTCTAGTCTGCTTGTGGATCGGTCACTTCCGGTGTACCCCTTCACTCTCTACTTCCGGGCAAGCGCCTGTGTCTGCCTGCCGGGTGATCGGTCACTTCTGTTGTAACCCCTCTACGTTTAGTGTTCTGTGCAAGGTGCTGTTCCAACCCAGCCAGGTGACCCTTTACTGCCGACAACCTTTGAACCTCTACCTCTGGGCAGTCGTCGGCTTCCACCCCCCTGGGTCACCCTTCATTCCTGCAGAGGCAGGGCTGTTTCCTTCCTGCTGCCTGTCCCTTTTCTTGGCATCCTATTGTAGTACCGGCGTGCTGTGCTGGCGGCCTTTGCTGTCATGTCCCTCACCGTAGCTGAGCCACAGTTCTTCACCCTCTCCCCATGCCCCGGCACCTAGTCGATAGCGTTGCTCTTACCTTTCCTAGAGGTTTGTTCACTGATGCCTTCATCTGGGCTGTAAACTCATGAGTGCCACAATCAATTAAGCTATGCTTCACCCCACTAGTCCTGCACCCAAGTGGGATTCCGGCTGAGGCCTTCCAGCCTCCAGGGCTCCCAGGAAGAGTTTCAGACCCTACTTTCTCTGCCCTTCTCGCCCTTGCCCGAGGGAGTCCGGGATTTCTCCTTAGAGTGAACCCAGTCACTACTACCAATGGCGCGAAGTCTATCCCCCCCCCCCCCCTCTAGTGGAAAAGGACAATAGGATTTTTGACTGTTTGGCCCAATCAAGTGACGTCTTCAAGTTCACCATACTACCCTGGCTTCCAACCCCCCCCCCTCCCATGTGTAATGTAATGTAATGTGTAAGAGCTTTTAGAAATGTTTATGGTTTTTTTTTTTAATTCTTTAGCATTGGCTACAGGAAACAAAAATGCTAAAGATTTACAAAAAAACCCATAAACAATTCTAAAAGCACTAACTCTAATGCTGCGAGACCTATTGCATTTCCAATGCTTGTCTTCTTTCAGAACTGGATCCCCAAGTGCATCAAGAAGAAAACATGCACGACCTTCATCGAGGACACCGGCGAGAACAGGTAAGACTGTCGGACGCCCGTCAGGCTCGCGCCTCATGGGTCGCCATTAATTCAGTCTCTCTGGTGGTGAGAGGGCTCAGACCTCATTCGTGGGAGGCCCTGTCTGCAGTCGAGATTTTCGCTGTTTTGGTTCTTCATATTGTATTTGCTGTTAATGTGGGCACTTTTGAAAGAGTCCCGGGGGCTACTGGGCTCGGATTGTAACGGTGTAACGGTGTGGGCCACTTACCTCTGGCGTCTTGGGCCTTTACTTTTGGAGAAAGAGTGAGTAGCACATATGAAAGGCAGGGGGCAAAATAGTATGCACAGTTATCAGAGGTGAACCCTGGGGCCGTGCTATTCTAACTTCAGGCAGGCGCTAATTACCTTTAATCAATCTGTGCTTGGTCCATGCTCCACTGAAGAACGAAAATTATGAATCAGTAAAGAAGAGTGCCAACGCATGGCAAACAGTGGGCGGGCTCTAAGTCCTTTACTGTACACATACGTCTCGCAAGCGAGAGTGCATGCGCTGTTACAGGCTCGACCTAAAACTAAAGATTACACCCCGGCTGCAATGGTGAAAATTGTCAGTGATCGGAGTTGAAACAATTCAATACAGTTGTACTTTTCTTCTCTTGTACACAAGTGCTTCTTTAAAACTGTCTGGAGGGCGTCTGAGACAATATCATATCCACTGGAGGTATCATGGCCTGCCATTGGAATGTCCAGAGGCATGTTTGTTATTTTAAGTTAAATGCTGTGCTTAACTTGAGCCAGTGGTTGATGGGTGGGAGGGAGGGACGGGGGGGTGGGGGGAGGTGTGGGGGGGGCTGCTATCAGAGAACAGGGGCACTAGGAGTTAGTTGGGGACTGGCACTTATTTTTCCTCTTCATACTTTTTCCGAGAGCAAAACAGGGAAATAACACACAGAACGAAATGACTGAGGAAGAGAAAGAAGTCACAAAGGGAGAAAGCACGAACCTGCACGAGTGAGGTAAAGGGGCAGAGCGTGCCTGGAAGTAGATTAACGAAGCGTGAGGTGGATTTAAGACTACACAGCCTTGGCATTCAGTGGGCCAACATTTATTGCATCGGCTGTGCGCTTCTGAGCAGTGTGTGGCATTCTTTTTCAAATTAAGCACTGGTTAAATGTATTGTTTTCAAACATTGCACTCTGTGATCGCTAGTATAACAAGGGCTTTTAATGGGTTGGGGCTTGCCAGCAGTAATAAACAAGCACTGGCAAAGCCAATAGAACTCACTTTTTTAGGTCTCGCCTGTCGATGCGCATGCGCATCGAGCTTGCGAGACTATTGGGGCTTAAACAGTCTTTAACCAACTTGTAAGGAATCGTGGCGATTCCTTGCAGTGCCCGTGAAATTCAAGCTTAATGCGCATGTGCATTGAGCTTAAAAGCGCGTGCACATGCCCCCAGCCGCCTGCTTGCATGTATTTTCCCTCAGCCGCACTCCTCCCACACCCCCGCTCCGCCTCCTCCCCTGCCTGCCGTGTTGCGTTTCTTCAGTTCCCTTAGCCGCACTCCAGGCCCCTGCTGCTTTCACACCCTCATGCCGCTCTCCCCGCTCCGCCCCCTCCCCTGCCCGCCGTGTCGCATTTCTCCTCCCCCCTCCCCACAGCAATGCCCTCCGTCTTGTTTTACCCGTTTCTTCTTTTCTCTATCTGTCCCGCGTCCCTTTCTCTCTTTGCCTCGCAGCGTCTTTTTTTTTTTTTGCTTCTGATGCCCGTATGTTTCTTTACAGTATCTCAAGCATGCCAAAAGTTCTTTTGATTTAAACATAAAAAACTACCATGTCTAGAACTTAAAGAGCAAGAGATTAGTGCCTTTCGTTTTTAAACTCTGATTTCCTCAAACAAACATGAGCCCGCGTCCCTTTCTCTCTTTGCCTCGCAGCGTCTTTTTTTTGCTTCTGATGCCCGTATTTTTGTGCAGGCAACCGAGGGGTTCATTCATGGCTGGCCGGTGGCCGGCCGTACTTTCAGTTTCCTGCTTCTCCAGCTCCTTCCTCTCTGCTGGAAACAGGCAAAAGGCGCCAGTGGTGCACAACATAGACGGAGCCATCCGGCTTAATGATTGCTTTGGAATTCCATGTGTTAACAGTAAACAGACCAGAGGCGCCAGGAGAGCACAAGCCACACAGAGTTGCACCCCCACCTCCCCCTCTCGCCTTAGTCAAACGAGGTGTTTGTAACCAAGGCTGCGTCTTCTTTGGTGCGTTTATAATGTACATGGGATGTTTGGGTTCATGCTGGGTAGCGCTGCAGCCATTGACTCTCCCCCAGCCCTACCCTCCTTTGGCTTCTATAACGCACTGTTGTAGTACTGTTAAGGTGGGCTAAAATACAGGCACTTTCTTCTAAACTAAACATATGTTTGTCGTAATCTCTTTGTTTTAAAGTGCAAACAATGTTTTAAAATGCTGCCGCTGTTAGTTACACGAGGTGTTTGTAACCGAGGACGCTTCTCCACATGATCGCCTGCCTCTCGCACACATGTGAGTGCGTTTCAACTATGTTTTATTAGTACCGTGCTGTGTGTTGGCTTTTTCATATGTTGTCATGGGTCTATATTTTTATAATAATGGCAGCGCTTTAGGCAACGCCACCTGCAGATAATTACCCGGACGTCTGCTGAGGCAATCAGCAGCGCTGCTCTCGAAGAATAACACGGGGTCCATAGCAGTGCCACGCGACCGGTCCGGCGCGCTCTCCTCCCTGCTACCGGGGGCCAAGACAGGCAGGGATATCCTTAAATTGCACAGCCAACGAAACTCCAGGGCAAATGTGGTAAGGGGATAAACAAGGGCACGGCGAAAACATGGCAACAGTCACCGCATGCAAAACTCGATTGCTGTTTAATTTCCTACCCCACCACCATACACGCATACAACCACTCACACATACAACCACTCACACATACAACCACTCACACATACAACCACTCACACATACAACCACTCACACATACAACCACTCACACATACAACCACTCACACATACAACCACTCACACATACAACCACTCACACATACAACCACTCACACATACAACCACTCACACATACAACCACTCACACATACAACCACTCACACATACAACCACTCACACATACAACCACTCACACATACAACCACTCACACAACTACACACACACACACGCAACGCCACTCATCCACGCAACGCCACTCATCCACGCAACGCCACTCATCCACGCAACGCCACTCATCCATGCAACGCCACTCATCCATGCAACGCCACTCATCCACGCAACGCCACTCATCCATTTGAAAAACGAAAAATGTCAAACTCTTCTATTGCGAGACCTATTGCATTTTCAATGCTTGTTGCAGTTGATAACCAGATCCAGACGACGTTTGCAGATGGTGACCTGGTCAAGGCTTGGTACACAAATCATTGTTCATTCGGCTTGATGAAGGCTCAGTCTTTCAGGTCATTGTTCACTCAGCTTGATCAAAGCCTGGTCTTTCAGGTCATTGTTTAATCACCCTGATCAATGCCCAGCAGTCAGACCATTGTCCAGATAACCTGATCACGGTGTCAATGATGATTACCAGGCTGGGAGCAGGAGATGGAAAATAAATCATTTACACATGTGTGAGTGTCTCATGGCTTTCTGTTGAACTGCAAGAACAGGGGGGGTTGGGTGTGCGACAGTTCCTGGGCAGAAATGCAGGCTGCAAGATGGTTGTTGTCGTGTTAGTTAGATTTTCCTTAGGCATCAGCAGAAACGACCAGGTGGGTCGTGTGGAAGTGTTTGACACGAGATGGCAATGAAAAAACAATGGAGTCCAGGTACAAATGATGCCGATCAGAAGAACACTTTTCCTCAGACCCTCCTTTTGCCATTGAGTGGCAACTACTTTGAGAAATGTCAATGTTCATAAGGCCATCGGTTTCTTGTTGGAGCATCATCATCATATTGGTGTTGTGAATGTTAGAGGGTGGAGGCTTGACGATCTGGACACACATTGTACAGAGCACTGGCAGACACTGAAAGCACAAACAGCAGGAGACCAGGACAGTTACTCCCAAGGCAAGGAAGATGAGGATCCTCCACCCCCACTCTGAAAGGAGGCCCCAGATCCAGCCTGTGAGGGACCAGTTGCCTTCATCCAGATGAATTTCGGAAGAAATACGATGCAGACGTTGGATGGCATCGTACACTGTAGGTGCGTTGTCAGGGATGTACACGCAGCAGCTGGAGCCGATCAATTTACACACACCACCACGATCAGCAAGGATAACATCTAGGACCATTCTGTTCTGGAGAGTTATGAGGCAGTCTGCCTGCAGCTCTGCAGTGATGCTGGAGAGGGCACCAGCTGTTACTGTGATGGTGGCTTCAAGGACCATGTTCAGTCCTTGTACAGCCCTACTGTTGGCCATTGGGCCCTAGAAAGGAAGGAAAACTTTAAAGAAGTCCCCGGTTTCCTGGCCTGCTGTATCCTCGGCGGATAGGACGCCCCTACGTGAGTGGCGCAGAGCGCCCTTCATTGACAGGTGGTAACCTCCATGGGTGGAATACGTTGATGGAAGGAGGAAGGCCAGATAGCAGGTATCAGACCAGTTACGGGGGAGCCAAGTGTAGGCGGCAGTGCCACAGATTAAATAGGTGTTGGGGATGCCACCAGATTCGGAGGAGATGTAGAGTTCAAAGTGTTTGTGATATCACACGTACTGGTAGCAACTTTCTTAGTCCCTAGGCCATGGATGCAGACATGGCCTTGCAAATTTATGACATTCACAGTGTCTTGTTCATCAGGCAGTATCCTTCTTGTGCGGAATCTGGAAAATGTTCATCGATTAGTTGAGTTGAATACCTCCATCTCACTGAGTTCATCTGGTGATAGTAGCAATGTGGATGAGCTGGTCGGGCAAAAAGTAGCATTGGCATGGCCGGATCTGTTCCGCCAGAAGTCATCCCGAAATGGTCCAAGGGCAGAATTGGCAGTACCATTGACAGTGTAGTCCTCCTGCATCAATATCCACCATGCAAGACAAGACCCAGAGATGGAAAAGGGGTAGGGAAAGAATGGAACAGGGTGTATCATGGAATGCGGCATCAGTCCACAAACCCAGCAGTTGGAAGTGTTCATGATCAGCTGGTGGTGATGCAACATTTGGATGAAGGTGTTGTTGAAGAATTTTGCACGGCGGGGTAATTTGTGGGCTGGTAACGTGAAATACCGGTGTTCTGCAGAAGTCGGGGTAGGAGTTGGTGAGGTAACAGGATGGTAGATTAGTGACAGCCAACCAAGGATAGACAGGATGAGGGAGACAAACAGCGTCACCACGGTGACCATGAAGCATTTACTATGTGAGAGACTGACATCTTGTTTCTGGATTCGGATGTTTTGGACGGTGGCCATTGTGCTAAGCCAGTGACCTCTAGGGGCTGTCTGTGATTGGTGGTTGCTTCACTGGGCGCAGGTACCAAGAGCCCTATGGCGTACCTTAGTCTGACACACCAGCACTACTCTCAGCCGGAGAAGAGCACAGCCCTACAGCCTATAGGCACTTGGCGAAGGCAAGGGCAAGCCTTCCCTCGGGGGCGAAAGTTGTATCGGTCAGAAGTAGGGACAGTATGGTCGGGAAACAATTGTTCTTGGTGTTGAGCAGAGTTAAGGGAGGGTTCCACCCTTCCTTTCAGTATGCTGTCACTCTCTGCTTCCGTAGATGTAGAATGCAGTCTGGCATCGCTGAATGGGACAAACGTCTAGACTGTTTCTGTTTCTGAGTCTCCTTGTCCTTCCCTCACCCACTGATCATAGGGGAGGGGCAGAGGCACATGCCTGCAGTGCGACAAATGCACCCAATTCTTCCGACCTTCTACTTTCACAGCGGTGCGGGTGGCCAGCAACACCTGACGGGGCTGTGTCCAGCGGGGTTCGAGGCTCTTAGTCTGTTGAAAGTTCCGGATCAGAACCCAGTCACCACGTTGGATAACGTGTCCTGGGCCCTCGCTTTTGTCAGGTATGGCCTCATGCACCTGGTGATAAAGAGTACGAAAGGTATTAGTCAGACTGTACAGATAATCAGTTAATACAGGGTATTCAACATCAGACAGTTTCTTAGGCCGCGGGACACCCCATACATTGGCAGGCCTCCCGAACACAATTTCATGGGGGGATAGCACTATCCTGGTGTGGGCCGTTGTTCTCGTGGACAGTAGGGCTCAGGGCAGAGCATTAACCCAAGTGACACCTGTCTGGGCTACTATATTGGCCATTTTTGTTTTTGGGATGCCATTGTACACCTCCACTAGTCTTGCTGACTGGGGGTCGTTAGCTGCATGACATTTTAGTTTTATACCCAATGCTGTACAGACATATTACATAATTTGAGCCGTAAAGTGTGTCCCATTGTCACTCCAGACCAAGCGGGGCAAACCGAATCGTGGGAGGTACTCTTTTAATAGCACTTTGGCGGTAGTGATAGCGGTGCAGTCTTTGACGGGGTAGGCCTCCACCCATCCGCTGAAGGTACAGACCACCACTAGGACATATTTCAAATTGTTACATCGGTCCATCTGGATGTAATCCATTTGGAGGACTTCAAATAGGAAGGTAGGAGGAGAGAATCCTCCCTTAGGAGTAACTGTGCCTTTTCCTGGGTTATACATTAGGCAAATCATGCATGTTTTAACCAGCTTGTCAGCATATGCTGGTATCTTAGAGTTGTACCATCTAGGTTCCAACCAGGGCTTAATTTGTGCCGGTGCTTTCCGGTGCTCAGCACCGGCACTTATGTCACAGGGACGGGTCTATAGAATCTAAGGACACGTTGTGACTGCCAGTGCTTGATGGCTGCATTCCTCAGTATTGTCTCTGCCTCGGAAGGGAAACGGAACATGGTTGGTTATTTTCAGTGAGGGTGAGCGAGAAAGAGAAGTTCTGCTGCTCGGGTCACATCACTGTGCAGAGCTCACAGACGGAGAGAAGAGAGCATTGCAACATAAGGCCCCACAGTGCGGGGGAGGGGGTGGGGGTGCAGGTCACCTAGCCCCTCTCAGCCTGTTTTGTGCATGGCAAAATGATACAATTAGCTTCCGCTGCTGCCGGGCTGGATCCCGTGTTTTTCAGGAACTGAAATGTATCTATTTCGTGAGGCAGGAGGCCCGGGCTTTTCTTTCCAGGAGTGTCTTTTCTTGATTCCTATCGAGCCCTGAGCATGAAATAGTGAGTATCATGTCTTTTGTGCATTTCTGTGAGAGATCAGTGGCAAATCTGCAAAGGTTCGAGTTCACCTATAAGTCTGTGTGCTAGCAAGAATCATAGTATGCCAAAGGGGTGTTACCCTGGAGCAAATCTTGTTTTCAGAATGATTCTAGTTGCTGTGTCCCTTTTGTCGGTCCCAACATAGACACCCATAGTGTATGGTAGCGTTTTTTTTTTCTGTCTGAGAGTGCCATTGCTTTTGTTGCTGGCATGGTTCTTCTAGCATATGGGATGATAAATGGTATGCCTTTTGTGCGTTTCAGTACAGGAACAGTTACTGCATAATGGCAAGGATTGTAGGATGCCATGATGGTATTTTCTTGGGACGTGGATTCATTTCCTGTATTTCCTCTGCTTATTGTGACACCTGTATCCATTTTGCCTGTTTTTGTTATATAATTCCTTGGTTGCAAGGTGAAGAATGAAACAGCCAAAGTAGTGTGGCAAACTAATGACACATCTCATTTTAGAGGCATTTTCGGTGGATTGAAATTCCTGAAAGCTTTTACATGTCGAGAATCAGCTTGCATTTCTTCGATTTAGTTGTATGTTTTGGAAAAGAAAGAAGACTTGTTATTGTTTTTGGTCAGCCCATGTTCTCAGATTCTGCATTCTTTCTGCTTTTAAAACAGGTAAATCAAAGTAGCGACAACTCCTTCCTGCTGGCCTCATTTTTTCATTTCATATTTCTTGACTCTGCATTGCCAACCTTATCAGAGAAAAGTACTGATAATCTATTCATGTTTTAAAATTCTGCAAGGGCCTGGACAGGATTCTTACGAAAAACCTCATATAAAAAGGTATCTACTAAGTCTAACATTGGCTTTCTGTCTTTTTTTTACGTTAATTGCTAGTCTGGGTCAGTAGAACACATTTCTGCATCTGGAGAAGTAGATGTTCCGGCCACACTGTTGTTTCCTCTTTTGGTGGTATTTGGTTTCCAGCTCACTAGTACTCACATTGAAATCAATGATAGCTTGACGTAGCACCTCAAAAATTAAACTGTATGTCTTGTGTTATGAAAGCTATGCATGATTCACAGCAGCAAGAACATGAACTTGCTATACTATGATACTTGGATGATGGCGCGTGGCATTTTCTTACTCCCTGCTTGTCTGCAGGAAGGGCATTAGCCACCCTAGCTATCTTGCCAGAAAACCAAAGACCTGCTTCATACAAACCAGTGGCTGCAATGGGCACTTTAACCCTTTGAGCTAGTCATCTACAGATGTATTTATGTACCACATTGTACTGCTTGAAGAGGATAGCAGAAATGTTGCACGTTTGAATCTCGTTGTGGTAGCACAGCCTTTCATGCTTCTAGGAATGATAAATGGGATTTTGGCAGTTGGATAATAATTTTAAAAAAGCTATCATTTACACTGCCACTCAACTGTGGTACTGCTTGCTACGTAAAAGAAAAAGTAGTGCCAGTGTGTCAGTCACTTATGAATATTTGTATTATGATTGGTTTGTTTTAGCCCATTCGCAGCTTTGAAATTTACGAACCTGGGAACTAATGCTGGCTCTTGATCCAACTTTATTAAATTCTGTTTTCCTGCCCTGGTCAGCTGTGTCACTGTATCTCTGATCTAATTCTAAGAACGGTTGTAGTGCTAGAAACTGGCTAGCCTCAGAAGTACTATATTGATTCACATTGTGTTGCCAATATATTGCCAGCTTATAACAGATAGCAGCATGGGTGTTAGTAATGGATGCTTGTGTTCTTCATATACTGCAGCACCACTGATGCTGCCCATTAAATGGCCGAATTATCACTTAGAGAAGCCTAGTAAATATCTCATCACTATACAAAGGGTAATTCACTGCCACAGTCAGTGTGTGAAGTGGGGTCTGGAGTGGGGTCGACTCGGGAGCAGTTCAGGGTGTGGGGAGGATGGACCTGTGCAGGGTCCAAAGGAGAAGAAAGGTGAGGCAGCTCAGGCTGAAACATGCAGCAAAGTAGAGGAGCAGAGAGAGCGGTAGAGAAGAGCAGAGTGGGTGGCACAGAGCGCAGAGAGAAGTGAGGGGCAGAGCGGAGCAGAGAGTGACAGAGAGGAGCAAAGAGCAGCGCAGAGGGGCAGAGAGATGTAAACAGGAGCAGAGAGCAGTAGAGAGAAGCAACAAAGGTAGGGGGGAGTAGAGAGAGGCAGAGAGCTGAAGGGTGCCAAGAGAGCTCAGAGGGCTGACCCTAGCATGCTGCAAAGATAAGCACAGGGTCTAAAGAGGATAGAAAACAAGGCCAGGTCCAGGGTGGTGGAGGGGAGAGAATATTGCATTGTCCAGAGAGGTGGGGGAGTAGCACAGGGTATAAAGGGACATAGCGGACAGTGCCTGGCCTAAGTGGAGGGACGAGACCACTGAAAGGTTCTAAGGGGTCAGAGACCAGCACAGGTCGGATATGGGGTCAAAGAGCAACGTAGGATAAAGGAGGGTTGGAGAGCAGTATGTTTAAAAGACAGGTGTTAAAGTGCTTACCATGTGTGCTCAGGATGGGCCTTTGTAACTGTACTTTGAGCTCAGGGTCATAAATCTAAATCTCGGTGTGGCCACCCAGTCTTTCATCTTTCTGAGGTTACTAAGATAGTTGGATAACAACATTTTTAAAGTGGTGTCAAGACCCTTTATGGTGAATATGTGCTTTACAACATACATAGTGTGGTAAGGACACATACATGTATTTTGATATTTTGTTTATCAAAGTCTTTGCAATATTAAACTGTCATTATTCCCTAAGTCCCTCTTTGACCCAGTACCTTTCATACCTGTATCCATTCTCTTGACCTCCTTTCTTTCCTTCGTACCATCTTTTTACTTTCCTTTTTCTCTTCCTCAGCACCTCCAGCCATGCCTCCATTCTTCTTTCCATTCTTGCTTTCTTACATCCTCATTCTTTCCCTATTCTTCCTCCCTTGGTGCATTAGTTCCAGCTTCCTTCATGTGTTCCTTACTTTCCTTTTTCCTTCTCCTTCCTTAATCTCTTCTTTAATTTCTTAATTTCATATCCTCAACCCTTCCTTCTGATTTTCTTCCTCCTTTCTTCTTTCAATTCATCCATCACACATCATTCACTTCCTTTCTCCCTCTATCCCTTCATTTCTTCCTTACACATTCTTTTCTTAGTTTCTCCTTTTTTAATCCATAACAATTTCCTCACTCCAGTACTCCCCTTCCTGCCTTCATTTGTTTCTACCTTCTCTAATGTATTCCTTCCTTCCTTCAACATGTCCTTTCTTTTAAACAGCACTGTACAAGCACATTCTCTTTAGTTTGCAAACTTGCCTCAGGTCCTCAAATTACCTTTCCTAAAGCTGCATTTTGAGACATACACACATTCTCTAACTTGAGTTCACTTTTGAGTTGTTGTCCATATGCTATATTATATTATGGTATATTGATTCATATAGTGCACTAATCTCACCCAAGAGGGAATCCAGGTGCTTGGGCAGGTGTGTAGGTGTGAGGTCCCAGAGGTGCTTTTATGAATAGCCAGGTCTTCAGCTTCTTGAAGAACCCAGGAAGTGAGGAGGTGGCTCTGATGTGTTGAAGCTTGTGGATGTGGGTGGAACCATTAAAGGAAGTAGGAGGAGCCAGTGGAGGAAGTAGGTGGAGCCGGGAAGGTGGGTGTGGCCTCCTAAAAAATGTGAGCACCTGCACTTAATATTTTACAAATTAAGCACTGGTTCCAACCATTTACAAATCCCTTTTGCACTGATGTGAGCAGGACCATGGGCCATCGTAACTACTGGTAGCACGTGACTGTCAGGTAACATCCATTGTCTTTCCATAGTCGTACGGACCCAGCAACCATCAATTGCCTCCTTTGCTAATAGCTCCTTCCACACCCTTAGTTCCTCAAGAGTAACATGGGACTGAATATCAATCACACTCCGTACTGTGTTTTCAACCATGCCCTCATATGCCACCCACCTAGCGAGACCTCCTTCATACATTCTTTCCCTTTTTCTAAGAGCTGTTTGTCTGGCCGCTGGTCAGCCAGGGCATTGCCTTTCCCAACATCATCTGTCACTTGCCTATGGGCCTTACATTTTATAATGGCCACCTTTCTGGGGAGTATCAGGGAGTCTAACAATCGGTGAATTAGGGGGCCATGTTGAATCTTGGTCCCATGGGAAGTAAGGAAATTCCTTTCTTTCCATAACCTCCCGAAGTTGTGGGCCACCCCAAAGGAATATTGGCTGTCCGTATAAATATTTACAGTCATTCCTTTGCTTAACTCACAAGCTCTAGTGAGGGCCACTAATTCTGCTGCTTGAGCAGAGCACTGCGAATGTGAGCTGTTTCTACTACTCGCCCTAATGTCGTGAGGGCGTAGGCGGCTGAGGTGTTACCATCTGGCCCTCTGAGACATGATCCGTCCACATACAGTGTACCTTCTGGTTCTGCTATCAGTGTGTCCTGTAAGTCAACCCATCCCTTCGTCTCCTCCTCTGTCCTTAATATGCAGTCATGTGGGTCTAAGCGGGCATCCTGAGTATCCAGTGGGAGTAATGTGGCGGGGTTTAGTGCAGTGCATCTTTTGATGTTAATGTGGCTGGCAAAGAGTGTCAATTCATATCCTGTGAGTCGTGCGCTAGTGAGGTACTGTGTCTTGGTGTTATTAAGGAGGGTATCTACAGAATGGGGGACCATCAGAGTCAGGGGGGAGTTCATGACAATCCCCGCACTCTGACGGCCCATGAGGCGGCCGCAGTGGTCGCCCATAGGCATCCTGGGAGAGCCCTTGCAACAGGATCTAAGGTGACTGAAAAATAGGCACACGGCCGATGGTGACCTCCGAACATCTGGGACAAGACAGCGCATGCACAGCCGTCTGTTTCATGTACAAAAAGAAAAAAATGTTTGTTATAATCAGGAGTACCAAGGACTGGAGCAGTACACAGAGCCCTCTTTAAATTTGGGAAGGCCTGCGCATGCTCTCTAGTCTAAGGAAAGGAACTGTCTGAGATGTCTTTGGTGGTCAGGGCAAGAAGAGGTTTGACCATGGCCGAAAATTGGAAATCCATTGTCTACAGTATAAGGTTAGGCCTATGAAGGCTCGCACCTGCTTTTGTGTTCGTGGGGCCGTCATAGCATTGATAATGGCTACATGATCAGCGGTGAGGTGCCTTCCCTCCATCGAGAGAAGATGACCTAAATAGGTCACCTTCTCTTGACAAAACTGAAGCTTTTTCAAAGAGATTTTGTGATTATGGAGGGCAAGATGGCGTAACAAACAAGAGTAGCTTCTTTACATGCTGGGGCAGAATTTGCAGCAATGAGGATGTCGTCTACATATTGTAATAGGGTGGAGTTATCAGGGAGTTCCAAGGAATCTAGTTGACTTTTCAGGGCTTGACTATAGATACTGGGGCTCTCGGTGAAACCTAGAGGGGCGCGGGAGAAAAGCTTGCCCACCAAGGGAGAAACCAAAAAATGTCTGCTGTCAGGATGTATAGGAATGCTGAAAAAAGCATTCTTCAGGTCTATGACAGAGAAGTGCATTGCATCAGAAGGGACCATCGTTAAAAGGGCTGTAATGTCGAGGACAACAGGATATTGGGAGATTGTTATTTTGTTAAGGGCTCTCAGGTCAATCACAAATCTGTATATTTTAGGGGAGAGAGCATCTCCATTGGTCTTTTTAAGAATGGGAATAATGGGACTGTTACAGATATTGCTATGTGTTTCCTCCACTACGCCCTTGTCCATTAATTCTGATATTATTGTTAAAAGGGCCATTTCTCCTTCCGCGGGCAGTCGATACTGCCGAAGGCGGGGAAGAAGTGCACCTGGCTGGATGCGTACCACATGAGGGGATATGTTGAGACACCCTATATCAGTGGCTGATGATGCCCAGAGGGAGGAAGGTAAAGACTGCAACTCTGGTGGGTGGGGACCTGATAGATACATATAGGAAGCTGTGGTGGGGAAAATTGTTGGGGATACACCTTGGGGACTACATGATATGGTTGCATACAGAGCTTTCAGTAAATCCATTCCTAACAGGTTTTCACTGCAACCTGTAGTAAGGACCAAGGGAGCGTCAACATGTGCAGGGCCAATATCGAGAGGGAGGGGTTCAGAGACCAGGCTGGTCACATGTGTTCCTGCAAAACCCACGGAGACATTCATATTGCCAGAAAGGGGTGCCTCTGGGACTGACAGACGTGCAATAAAAGACCTGGTGGCCCCAGTATCCAAAAGAAAATTTTGATCATTTCCCACAACTGACATATGAACATACGGGCCCCTTTTATCCACTGGAATTTGCACTCTGGTAATACCCCTTTCCTGGCTGTCCTATGCTTGGTAGGACCCTGTCTCATCAACTTCATCATAATCGTCCTTGTAATAAGTGCGTGTTGCTTCGTACCCATCAAACCTATTGGCCGGGAGCTGCCAGACGGGAGCGTCGTCCCTGGGCCTACGTTCTTTATCCTGTGGATGGGGCGGGCCATGGTCCCTAGTCGACCTCCCCTCCCGGGGAGTGTGAGGCCAAGTCTTCCCTGTTAGGATGTTTTCAGCTAACACGGGACACTCATCTATCCAATGGCCGTACCCCTTACAATAAGCACACTGATCTGTTTGGAGGGCTCCCGTATGTTGAGGGCTGGAGGGGGTAGACTGGCGAGCCCTTGGAGGGGGTTGGGGTTGAGGTCTGAAATTCCTGCGGACCTCGGGGAGGGTAAGCCTGCTGCAGAAGTGCCTTAGTCTTAAGATCCCTAACTTTCTTAGTTTCCTTGTCTCTATCTTCATTGTCCCTATTCTCGTGATATTGTGCCATAGCCAAGATACCAGTCATAGTTTGGGCAGACCGTGTACTTTCGACTTTCTTAAGCCTGGCGGAAATCTCAGGAAACAAACTTATCGACACACACTGGGCCAGAACCTGGGGTCCATGGATCTAAACCACAATGTCCCTTGTATTCTGTCTCAAAACGGGTAAAGAAGTCAACCACATTCTCATCAGGATGGCAGCTTCTGGTTTAGTCCCTCCTACCCTTGCTTCTTCCATAGCATCTAGGTCAGCCCATTTACCTCCCAATGCTGCTTCATGGTCAGTATGTCCCAAATTTCAGAGGGGACAACTGTACCAAAAAGTAAATCTATATCCTCAAGAACGAGAGTACCTGCAGATATTATCTGACCTAATTCTTTGTAAAAGGCAGCCGGATTCTTCCGGGGATCTGTTAATTGTCCTTTTAACTGCATTACTTCTGACCTTTTCCAAGGAACATGAACCCAAAGCCTGCGCCAGTGTGCCTCAACATCCCATCGGCCATTATTTTGGGCATCGGTAAGTGCGTAAACAAAGACAGGGGCCGCCTCTCTAATTGGCATAGCTGTCTCTAGAGGGGTGTTGGGAAAAGCGGTCATATCGCGGTAAGCCATTAAAGCAGACATAGTGCCAAACATCCCCTCTCCCTGAACATCGCCTCTTTTTATTTGCGACCTAAGGTCCATTAATCCGGTGGGTATCTGCATAAGCGCATTCTCAAATCTTTGCATGACCAGGGTACACATGTATTCTGCCAAGGTGGTCTGTTCCATAATCGTCCACTGGGAAAAGGTGGACCATATTTCTTTAAAGGCATTAATATTCCCGCTACTTGTCCAACATTCACACTGTTGCCTCTGTAGGTCATTTTCTCGAAGGGACGAAAAGCTGACTGCAGAGCGCAAGGAGGCCAGTTGGGGGGAATTCAACAATTTATATAAATCCTGCTTAACTGTAGACCACAGGGAAGTAGGAAAAGGGCATGTTGGGGTAAAGCCGCAGGGGTTGAGTGGATGGAGATTTGTTTTCATTTCCGCAGTGAGGACAGGGTTAGCGGGCATGGTCGGTGTCATAGGAAAAATCGGCAGGGATGGTGTGACAGGGAGAACAGTAAGAGGGGCAGTGGGGGCAGGAGTGGGCTGTGGCAGAGGGACATGCGGGGTGTGAGGCGTCAGGGCAGGGTACATTGGGGCATATGCAGGAGGGCTTTCTAGCATGGTTTCAAGCAAGGAATCACCTTCTTCTCCCCCTTTCATACGGCCCTTTCCTTTCTCCTCACGAGCTGGATAACATTTATGTATCCGGGCCCTATGCTACCTATTGGCTATTTCTACTGACTTTATCATTTGATTTTGTAAATTTCTCAGGTGTGGTCGGCCATTGACATACGTTCCTGTATTCTTTCTTGAGCCTTCTGCTTTCTAGCTCTCTGCTCTATCTCTTTCCTCCAAAATCGGATAAGATTCAAACATAGACGGCATGTTTTTATTTTCATTAATTGTTCCTCTAAGTTGGCGAGAACTTGGGAATAAAAGGAGCCATAAAGTGGCCACTGTAATTCAGCATTACTTTGTTTTGTATATTTTACCCAGAAGAGGAAAACATTATGGCACAAGGGCCATGTTTAACATACATCGTATGGCCAGGGGTCTCTTCTGGAGGAAGCGAACAGGCCGCCTCCAGCTGGGAGTCCTGCGTACACATACAACATAATCTCTTGAACTTACTACTGACTGGCATGCTTGGAAACAGATAACAGACACCAGCGGGTTTTTAAAACTCACCTCGCTTGCTTGGCTTTTGCAAAAGTCAATAACAGCAGAATCATACAGAACAGACACCAGCGGGTGTTAAAAAAAACTCACCTCGCTTGCTTGGCTTTGGCAAAAGTCAATCACAGCTTGGCTTTTGCGAAAGTCAATAACAGAATCATACAGAATTGGTGTGGTAATCAGTCCACCCTTACCTTACAGGGGTCGTTCTCTTCTGCAGACGTAGAGCTGTGTCCTGCTCCAGAAATTATTTGCTAGGGGACTCCAGCGAGAACGTGGTCATGTGGCCCAGACCGGGTGGGGAGGAACAGCGGGCGAGTCATTTGGCTTACCGGATTGCAAGAATCCCTCTGGTAGGGTACCTCCATCGGAGTCTCTCCGTGCACCTCCTCACATCCACCGGGCCTGACCTTCGTGCTCGTGGAGTCCCTGTTCAGGCGCCATTTGAAGAACCGGAATAACCCACTTACTGGGTCTCGGCGGCGGGGGAAGCGCCCAAGCCTTCCATACCCTTCATAAGTGGTAAAAGGAGACACAGGAGCCTTCGTCTGCAGGAGGAACCCAGATTTATTCAAATAGCCCAGGCTATGGAACAGAGTCCCAAGCTCGTTAGAAACAAGACAGAAAAGGCTGCTGCTTTACTCCACAGCTTAGAAGCCTTTTATACTTTTTCATTCTGGTCTTTTGGCTGTTAGTTCATTGTTCAATCAGGGCAGTGTTTGCAGTTGATAACCAGATCCAGACGACGTTTGTAGATGGTGACCTGGTCAAGGCTTGGTACACAAATCATTGTTCACTCGGCTTGATGAAGGCTCAGTCTTTCAGGTCATTATTCACTCAGCTTGATCAAAGCCCGGTCTTTCAGGTCATTGTTTATTCACCCTGATCAAGGCCCAGAAGTCAGACCATTGTCCAGATAACCTGATCACGGTGTTAAGGATGTTTACCAGGCTGGGAGCCGGAGATGGAAAACAAATCAGTTACACAGGGTGTGAGTGTCTTATGGCTTTCTGTTGAACTGCAAGAACAGGGGGGGTTGGGTGTGCGACAGTTCCTGGGCAGAAATGCAGGCTGCAAGATGGCTCTTGTTGTGTTAGTTAGATTTTCCTCAGGCATCAGCAGAAACGACCAGGTGGGTCGTGTGGAAGTGTTTGACACGAGATGGCAATGAAAAAACAATGGAGTCCCGATACAAATGATGCCGATCAGAAGAACACTTGTCCTCAAACAGTACAGTTAGGTCACACGGGCCTGCTATGTACAGGACGGTTAGTTCACACCTGCCTGCTATGAACAGTACAGTTAGTTCACACTTGCCTGCTATGAACAGTTCAGTTAGTTCACACCTGCCTGCTATGAACAGTTCAGTTAGTTCACACCTGCCTGCTATGAACAGTACAGTTCGTTCACACCTGCCTGATATGAACAGTATAGTTCGTTCACACCTGCCTGCTATGAACAGTACAGTTAGTTCACACCTGCCTCATATGAACAGTTCAGTTAGTTCACACCTGCCTGCTTTGAACAGTTCAGTTAGTTCACACCTGCCTGCTATGAACAGTATAGTCCGTTCACACCTGCCTGCTATGAACAGTTCAGTTAGTTCACACATGCCTGCTATGAACAGTTCAGTTAGTTCACACCTGCCGCTGTCAACAGTACAGTTAGTTCACACCTGCCTGCTATGAACAGTTCAGTTAGTTCACACCTGCCTGCTATGAACAGTTCAGTTAGATCACACCTGCCTGCTATGAACAGTACAGTTCGTTCACACCTGCCTGCTGTGTACAGTACCGTAAGTTCACACCTGCCTGCTCTGTACAGTACCGTAAGTTCACACCTGCCTGCTATGAACAGTTCAGTTAGATCACACCTGCCTGCTATGAACAGTTCAGTTAGATCACACCTGCCTGCTATGAACAGTTCAGTTAGATCACACCTGCCTGCTATGAACAGTACCGTAAGTTCACACCTGCCTGCTGTTCACTGCTTAGAATGCATCAAAGCTTGTGAGTGACAACTCCCCCCCCCCCCCCCAAAAACAGTTTCTTCGCTGCCCTTTAACACCCGTGTATTTAATTAAACACACACCCCAATGACTCCCTGCTCGGAATGACACCTCTCAACACAACCAGCTGTACAAGAGTGATCTGGACTGACAACACGGTGCAGGCGCGAGGCTGGGGCGAAAGTTGAGTGCCTAAGGGTGGAAGATACCAAGATGCAGGAGGGTGATGCGGAGAGCTCTGGTGTCCTTTCCAGACCTGAGCCCCCCTCAGGGGTGAAGGGGTGTGGTCTGCTGTCAGCTCCCCACCTGAGCCCCTTGTGTGTGATGTGTGCGCTTTGTCAGGTCCTCTCCTCGGCCCCCTCAGGTGTGTTGTCAGTTTTGGCCTCAGCCCTCCTCCGGGGTGAGTTCCTCGCCCCTTCCTCTCCACGGGGGGCCTCTAGTTGCCCCCAGTAGCGAAACTCCTCATGATGCCCCCCCCCCCCCTTCCAGAATGTGGTCAGAGGTCCCGGGGTATCCATTGGCCTTGGACTGAATGGGCCCCCGGAACGGTTGAGGGGCCCCTGAAGGGATGCCCCCCGTACCGCAGGGGCCTGCGTCACGCCCCTGGTTGCCCCCCAGACAGATGTGCTGTGAACACGCCCCCACTGTGTTCCAGATTCTCTGACAGTTGTGCACTTGTAACAGGAAAAGGGAAGAACAGATACCAAAATGTAAACAATAAAACCAGGACGGGATTCGCTTATCCTGGCTGGAGGGGGGGCCTGGAATGTGGCCAGCGGTGTGCCACAGGGCACTTTCCAAGTTTATTTCACCTTCAATGTCATCATAACCCCAGTCTGCATAAAGCACCGGAGCCCTAGCGCCGGCCTCCGGGTGTCTTGGCGCTAGGGCCCGCGGGCGCTCAGCATGGGCGGCGCTGCGGGCGCCCCCGGGAGCGGCGCTGTTTACGGCTGATGCAACCCCTGGCTCTGGTTACATGACGGGCCCCGGCTGAGGGTCCCCGGGGGGCCCTGGCACGGAGCTGACGTCAGCCTCCGATGCCCGCCCGCCGCTGGGTGCGGGTGGCATAGGCAGCTCTGACTGTCCCTGCCCGGCCACTGGACACCACCTTGGCGACCAGGCTGTGTGTCTGCTGGTTACTTCCTGGGCCCTAGGAACTGGAGTTCTAATCCTGGCCTTCAGGCGTCACCGATAAAAATATCTCCCGCCCTTTCATACTTAATAAATAACAAACATCTAAAAATAAGAACCCTTAAAAGAATATAATTACTACTATTTTAAATTATACAGAATATGGCGTTTTCTTTTCAAATCAGATACGGATGAGGGACCTTTGTTTGTTCTGTTAAATCTTTATATTTTTGCAGCGCAGTTTTATTACAAACAATTATACGAGTGATAACGCAAGCGCTGAAAAATGCAAAGAAAATCTAGCAGCAAAATAGAATTAACAAACGCCTGATAAATATATACTACAACTAAAGACGTAGCAGGGAAACACCTCTGTAGATGGTTCTAGGATCAGAGTGCCCTCGGTGAAAACTTGGGATGCTCAGTCTATAAATTCAGGTTCAATAATGAAAAAAAACTTTTAACAACAATGTGCTGTTTTGGGTCTACTACTGATAGTGTGGGAGATTTGCACACCTGCAGCGGAGTGCTTTGTGAAACTGGAAGTATGGTAGAAAAAAAAATAGGCAACTGATGCATAAATACTGATTTGTGAGTGTATTCGACTGCTTAATTTCAGACGTAGTTTCCGGTGCTAGCACTTAATAGCTTACACCAGCACTTATAACTGTCTGTCACACGGTGGCGCTGTTTGTCAGATTTTGTCTTCAGCTCAACAACAGTTGTTTAATAATTCAATCTGCCTTAAATATGACTAATTCCTGCCGCCCAGGTCATTCTTATATATTATTACAGCTGTTGCAGCCTGGAGTAGTCTGAATTGTCACATTTCTAGGAGTGCAATGGTTAGTAGTTGTGTTGTTATTGTCGTTGACAGCGCTGGCAGGGGCAATGGGGGGGGGGGGGGGGTGGCAGCTGCATTGGCCTCCTAACAAGGGCCCTGGCACGTACTTTAATAAAAAAATAAAAATAAATTAAGCAGTGGTTTAATTGACATTCCAGAGGAAAAAACTCATATTGTGTGTGCTATATTCAATTATAATTCAGAACAGGGGCGTAACACAGATCCCTGCAGCACCCGCGGTGCGGGGTGGCCCTCACCCTCCAGGGGGCCCCGTCAGCACCGCACTTCTGCTGGGGAGTTCTAGATTGAGTCCGGAGGGGGCCCCTTCACTTACCCTGCAGGGGGGCCCCCTCAAGGTTCATTACGCCACAGATTCAGAATTGATGCCGATAATTCCAGGGGTGGTAGTGCAGATGTGATTTCCACTCACCACAAGTCATTAGTGCCCTCCTAGCCTTTAGATTTTCCAGCCTGGTTACTCTAATTCCACCCCAGGGTTTGTCCCCTCTTCACGCGTCTGAGATGCAGGCGCGCTCTGTCCGGAAGAGCCTTACAAAGGTGTGAGTACCTGCTCCGGGTTACCCTGCGAGTGAGTAGGTGAGAAAGAAGGTGAGACATACCGCTGAGCCAGGTCTGGTGCCTCAGTGGACTAATGCATCCACTGCAGGGGCCTGTGTTCGACCTCATGGTCACAGGTTCAGATCCCAGGGGGGTCCACTCAACCTTTCATCCTTCTGAGGTCGATTAAAATAACAATAAAGATCTGTTATTCAGCACCAAGATACCCTTGGGTGAACGTGCGCTTTAGAAATACACGGTATGTTTATGTTAAATATATTGGACGCAAAACCATCTTTCATCGTCTGAGGTTACTTAGCTGCGGATTTCGTCCTAACCATATAGGACCCATGCCTCTCTGGTCCCTTTAACTGTTCCTGGCGGGAGATCTCGTAGTCAGGGTAGATATTGTTCTTGCCTGCTCCCCAATGTGTGGAATAAACGAATAAAAAATCTATTTATTTATGTAACACATTTATGTCGTGCCATATCCTTGGTAAGCTTTAACCCGTTTGTTGCTTCGAACGTTCTGCGCCAGTGCTGAACGTTCGTAGAAACGGGTGCAGCCGCGTCGGCCCTGCCAAGGTAATGCTCGTGACGACCGTTGGCCGACGGCAGCGCTAAAGGGGTTAAATGCTTTATATGGGACATTGGGTTTAAGGACTCTAAAAAAAATGTATCTTGTTCAGGTAATCCCCGGAGACAGCGACTTTTCAATAGGCCGCAGAAGACTGTTATCCATTGCTAAGGCGTCCTAGCCCATGTATCTGTGGTATCAAAGCGCTATACAGACTAACGTCATTCATTCATTCAAATGCCGTTGGGGTTCTGGAAAACAACCTTCTTGTAAAGGTATGGTTTGGGGGTGACAAAACCAGTTCTCTGCCTCCGCGTCTAGTGACTGAACATGTGTTCAGGCAGAAATTCAAGTAGGAAATCTACAGAAGGAGACATGTCAAGGACTGTAATATTCTTTCAAATCCAAGCTCATGAGAAAGACTTCAAGAATCCGACTGGGGTATCCCTTGTTACATAGCACTTTGGGGACAAATAGTTTAATTGCAAATAATTCCTTTTCCACTTAAAAGTTTAGGGTTTCATTGAAGGAAAAAATGATTTGGAGCTATTGAGTGCAAATAAAAGGTGCACACCTTATTGGCTCACGTCCTTCCTAAAGGATCGCACTCAAGCCATTTGCCTCGCTCAATTCTCTTCTTCTAAAGTTAAATTGACACGTGGAGTGCCGCGGGGCTCCACCCTGTCGCCTCACCTTTTTAATTTGTACCTGTACCCTGTTGTTCAGTCTCTAGGTGAAAGGAAGGTTTGCACTTTTAGTTACGCTGACAATCTTCAACTGATCTTTGACATCGAAAAGTCGGCCACCTCCGTCACCAATTTTCAAACCACCATGAGACCCATCAGTAGCTGGATGAACAGTAACCACCTCCAATTAAACCCAGACAAAACCCAACTGATCCTAGTTGGTGGGTCCTCAAACCCCTGGAACTCCCAACTTTTGGGCAGTTGAGCTGGGAAACCCTCCCCTACCATCAAGGTCCACTAAAAGCCTTGGCATCACAATCGACTGTGATTTGTCGATGGAATCCCAGATTGCGACAGTGGTCTCCACATGCTTCTTTCAGCTTCAAAAAATCAGGAAGATCAGCAGATTTCTCACCACCGAAGCCCTTACACAAGTAGTTTTAACCCTAGTCATCTCCTATATTGAGTACGGCAACTCTCTTTACGTTGGTACATGTGCTTATCAGTCCAAAAGACTACAACTGGTGCAAAACCAGGCTGCCAGATTATCCCATCGCCAGCCAAGACGGCAGCATGTTACCCCTCTTATGGAAAAACTATATTGGCTCCCGATAGTCGAACGCAGTGCATTCAAGTTGCGATGCCTCACTTTTAAAGCGCTCCATGGCAACTGCCCAGTATTCGTTTGTTTCCAGCCGGGTTCAGAGATACCCCCCCACGCGGGACCTTAGGTCTTCCCATCTGAACTTCCTTGCCATCCCGTCCTTTAAACGCAAACAATTGGGGGGACTCAGATTTGCGGTCCTGGCCCCTCAATTAGTGAACTCTCTTCCTCAGGACATTAGGTCTATGACATCATACCCTCAATTCAGGACCCTCCTGAAAACCTGGCTCTTTTGCCAGGCGTATGAATAAATCTGTCAGCGGCAGAACTCCTTTAACCCAGCGCCATGAAACTGTCTGGTGTACGTCCGCTTACAAGCACAACTATAGCAAAGTTTGCTGGATTGAATATAAGTTTGAACCAAGGTCTGGGGATCTTATGATATAAACAGTGGTGAATGCTGCCACCTAAGGCGGCCCCACGCCAACTCCCCGAGTTGAAGTGGTAGTTTCTCTTCGGTAGGCCCTGACCACTTTACTTCTGCATTCCGTGCCCGCTGGAGTTGCGTTCTTACTGTTGTAAACCTCGTCGTAGACAGAAATAGATGTGGGTAGCCACCAGTGGTGTCAGTCAGAGGTCTTCGTATTTGCAGAATACAGAAATCATGTCCTGGACACCACTGCATTATATTCATCTTCTAAACACCGGCCATTAGTTTATGGTTTGTGATTCTGAAGCCCCTGCACGAGGGCACACACGTTTCCCTCTACAAACTCTCAACATGCAGCCAACAGCGCACCCATCACAATCCAAAATGGCGGCCGTTAGCTCCCAAGCAGCAGAAGCACCATCATTCAGCAGTTTCCTACTGAGCAGAGTTTACAATCCCCCTTTATATGAGATGGAAATACTACACGTTACTCAGAAACAATTTGCTCAACATTGCAGACTCACAAAAATGTGTATTTGGACCCCAGAGTCTTGTGTGTAATCGCGTTCTTAAGCTGGAATCCCCTTTGCACTAGTGAACGAAAACACCTTCTATCCCGCTTTAAACCAAGGTCTGCAGGTGTGCGACTCGGAATATCAAATGACACAAATATCACGAGCGAACTAACGTTGTGAACAAAAATGCTGAGCCGCTGGAGGTAATGATGGAAAATGTACACCCAATGGGACGATTTTTGTGCAAAAAAAGACACTGCAATATTAGCACTGTGCCAACCTCTCTTAAATAGCCCTGGATTGCTGCTTGAGGGTAAAAGATGAGGAATTAAGACCAAAAAACACTGACATTCTCTGGTTGCGGTTAGCGCCGCAATTCGTGTCTTGCACAATAGCGATGCCGTGCTCAGGGCCTCACTCTTGAGGTGACGGAACACATTCACCAATGCCAGAAATAATCTTACAGATGAGATTACATGCCGCAAAATCCTTAAAAGCATGAAAGAGACACCTATGAATGTAATTTCATCTAGTATTGGCTGTCATTTAATTACATTGTGCTTTTAGGAGCTATGATTATTGATAACAACATTGTGAGGTCATAAACCTTGCCTTTGGAGTGCGAGTTATGGTATGCATGACTGATGTGAGAGTTATGGATTGCAGAGCTAACCAGAATTTGCAAATTTTTTTTTAAACAAATTTTTTATTGAGTAGTTAAGCCATACAGAATATGTGGCTCCCCACAGTCAGGAGATCACCACCAAGCATCATGACACATTTTCATCATTAGCGCAAATTCTAGTCAATAAAAACCCAAGTAACATGAACCCCCCCCCCCCTCCACCCACCGACCCCAACCACCCAACTATCCTTCTACCCACCCCTTATCCCACCCTAACCCTGTGCACGTGAGTATACAAGACAACCAGTACATGGTCGTAGTGTGTTAGGTATGATGCACTTCCTAGGCCTGTACAGCATCTTCTATCTGCATTTCCTCCTCTTGCTCCACTGGGGGTCCAGTATCAACCCCCTATACTCCGCCCACCGCTTCCAGATCTTAAAATGCTTCCGGGGGCATCCTCTCGCTTCGAATACCGGGCGTTCCAGTCCCATACAGTAGTCTAGTCCAGCCTCGCATGCACACAGGGGGGGGGCTCGCTCTCCCTTCCACGCTCGGGCTAGGTCTCTTTTGGCAACTACAAGCCCCAACAACAATAAGTGACGTTTATATATATTCCCACCGACGCCTTCCAATACATGGAGCAACCCTAATCTAGGGGTACGGGGCAGCTCCCATCCAATACCTCCGACAAGCAACTCCAGAAGCCGACCAGCCCAACACATGACCACACAGTGCGCAGCAGCGTACCTGTTGCAACCCCACAGCGCAGACACTCCGGAGATCCAATCAGTCCCGCCTTCCACAGCCGCTCTCGGGTATAGTATGCCCTGTGTAAGTACTTGAATTGAATTAGCCTAAGTCGTATGGCAATGGCAGCCCCTCGCGGGGACTCCAGGGCTTCCCTCCAATCATCCTCATCTAGGGGACCAACATCTTCCTCCCAGGCCTCCTTAAGTGGAAGGAGGGTGGTTGAGCAGTGAGTAACCAGAGTTTGGTATATTCGGGACACCTTCTTATCTCCAAGGTCCCCCATGAATACCTTCGCTTCAACTGGGCTAAATTCCGGGAGGGACTCCAAATTAGTGAGGCTAGGAGTTATTGCATGACGAAACTGAAGGTATCGAAAAAATTGGGTCTTGGGCATGTGGAACTCAGTGCAGAGCTCCTGGAACGATTTGAGGGTGACTCCGGTCAATACATGACCCAGCGATGAGATCCCAATTGCGTCCCAGCCATCAAATCCCGCCAACGCGGCCAGCGCGGGTAGCTGCCCGTTTTTCCACAATGGAGTCTCTGCCGTTAATCTATCCCACCAGCCCATGCGACGCAGTGCCTGCCTCCATACAACAAAAACAACTCGCGTGGCACACAGCAATGCCCGCCTCAGCCTAGCCGAGTACAGGATCGTATGGAGAGTGTTAACCCCCATCAGCAAGCGCTCCAGGGCATATGCCGGGTCTCCCCTATCTCCATACCACCAGTCATTGAGTACCAGTATTTGGGAGGCCTGAAAATATGATAATAGGTCTGACGTGGCCAAACCACCACAGAACGTGGATCGGAAGCATGTCCGCAGCGCCACCCTGGCAGCACCCCCAGCCCACAGGAAACGGCCCAAAACGAAGTTGACCTGTCGAAACCACTGGGGGTTAATTGGATGTGGGTAGCTTTGCAGCTGGTACAAGAGACACGGGAGCGCAACAATTTTGAAGATCGCGGACCTACCGAAAATAGTCAGGGGCATCCGGGACCACGTTTTCACATCTGTCTGGACCCTCTCCCATACTGGCACTATGTTACGTTCCCAAGCAATATCCACAGATTAGGTGAGGATGACCCCCAGGTACTTCAAACCCCCTGCCGCCACCTGCAACGCTGATGCCCAAGGATCCTCTGCAGTCCCGTCACCTAGCACCCACAGAGTGGACTTGCGTGGGTTTAGGCAAAGGCCCGACACTTCCCCAAAGACACGCATAATTTCCAAGACTCGGGGCCCCGATCTGCGTAAATCAGTTAGAAAGAAGAGGACGTCATCTGCATATAATGCAATTCTATCAGTGAGGTTCCCACTCCATTCAAAGCCCCGCATCTGTGCGTTAATGCGCACCCAGGAGGCCAGAGGCTCCATGGCCAGTGCAAATAAGTATGGGGAGAGCGGACACCCCTGTCGGGTCCCCCGGCCAATCGGAAACTCTTCCGAGACCGCCCCGGAGACACGCACCGAAGCGGTGATATCTGTATATAGTAATTTGATGTAGGAAATAAACACCGGGCCCAGATTGAGATGGGGTAGGAGCGCAAATAAATACGTCCAACTGACTGAGTCAAAAGCTCTATCAATGTCCGCTAGCAGCAGAGCCGCCCGCCTCCCCGTGGCTCCCATGGCATCAACCGCCGCCTGCGCCCGTCGGATGTTGTGCCGCGTCGCCCTATGTGGCATGAAGCCGGCCTGGTCGGGGTGAACCAGATCCGTCACATATGAGAGTAGCCGGTTCGCCAACGCCTTAGCCAGTATTTTAGCCTCTATGTTGAGCAGAGATATCGGGCGATAGGAGTCATGCCGGTCCGGAGGTCTGCCCGGCTTCTGAAAAACTACGACTTCGGCATGGCGCCAGTCAGGTGGCAACCTACCCCGCGCTCGCGCCGCTTCTAATGCATTTCGGTAGTGGGACCCCAATTGGAGCTGGAATTTCCTATAAAATTCACTCGGGAAGCCACTGGGCCCAGGCGCCTTTCCGGTGTTGAGCTGTCCCAGTGCGTCTCCTAGCTCCTCCGCTGTAAGGGGAAGGTCCAGTGCTGTTTTGGTCTCACCCGAGACCGCCCTCGGCGGTAAGTCAGTGATAAATTTAGCGACTTCATCTGCCGATAGACTATCCTGCGGGGCATATTGCGCCGTGAAGTAGCAGGCGAAACTCGCTGCCAGCTCGGCCGGGTCAGTAATCACCACCCCATCCTCAGCAGTGAGGCCCGGAAGCGTAAGCGGCTGGAATGTACATTGACACAGCCTATGGAGCATTGTACAGGACTTATCCCCCCACTGATATACTCTACTCCGCGTGGCCAGCCACGCTTGTCTAGCCTCATCGAGTAACACAGACGCATAGGACTGTTGCGCCTGCAGGAGCAACCTTACCGCAATCTCATCCCCCCCTCCCCGGCACCGCAGTTCCGAGGATTCCACTAGCACGGCTGCCTCAGCAATAGCTTCTCGGCGTCGTCGATGGGCCGCCGCACACCACGCAATGTCTACACCCTGTATGGTGGGCTTCATCGCCTCCCAAACTACTACTGCGTCTATGTCATTCACTAGGTTTTCCTGCCAGAAATGGGCAATTGCACCCCGTAGATGCCGGATGTATTCGGGCTGCTGAAGGTGCCACGAGGACATCCTCCATCGGAATGGTTGTCGTTTCTTAAGTAGGTCGACCTTGACCACCACCGGGGAGTGGTCAGACAGCCCTCTCGGCAAAATTCCGGCCTCCTGCACTCTATTCAGGTACACACCGGGCATAAACACATAGTCCAATCTCGAGAAGGAGCCATGCACCGCAGAAACATACGTGTACTCTTGTACCTTGGGATGCATATGGCGCCACATGTCCACCCAGCCCATCCCCTCCACCATCACATTCAACCGGGTAGGGGGGGCAGCCATTAGCGTCCCCTGCAGTCGCTGACGGTCCATACACATATCCATCACTTCGTTCCAATCGCCCCCCAACACTGCCATGGACTCTGGGATGTCCTCCCATACCGCAAACAGCCTCTCAGACAAATACCACTGTAGGGGGGGAGGGGCGTAGACACTACCAAAGACCACTGGTACCCACCATACCTTTGATAAAAATGTAGCGACCCTGTGGATCTGCCCACTGTCTCTCGTGAACATAGGCCAACCGGCGATGCACCAAGATAGCAACCCCTCTGGACCCCCTAACAAACCCGGCATGAAAGACTTTTTGGTAGCCAAACCTCTGTAAACTAAGCACTTTCGTTCCCATCATATGCGTTTCTTGCAATAGTAACACATCTGCGGCTTCCCTCTTCCCCCATCGCAAAATCGCCCCTCGTTTGATCTTGTCGAGCATCCCCCTGACATTCCAGGTCACCACACGCATGGACTCACTGGGGAGCCCTGGAGGCGCTTCAACCATAATCAAGAGGGACTAACCAAGTAGGCCCCCAGCGCCACACCCCCACACTTAGCACTGACATCAATATATCAGAGACACTCACGTGCAGTCCCCCCCACCCACCCCAAGCCCCCCCACACCAACAATCCCCCCACCCACCTTTACCCAACGCAGCCCCAACTCTACCCCCCCTCCCCCCCTTCCCCCCAGCTCCCCCCACCCCTATACCTCATAGAACTCTGAAGTACCTGTCGCGGCATGGGCAGCCGCGGGCCCAGAACAGAGGACCCAGGGCCAACCATGCCAATGGATCCCAAACCCCCGGAAAACAGTTGAAACATCCCCCCCCCCAGTCAACTCCCACTCTAGCAGGAGGTTGGTAGCCCCTAATGAGTAGCCACCCGAACCCCACCCCACAATCCCACACATGTACAAGATACCATTCATGATTAGCAACAGAGGCAGTGGTTATGCCTCCAATCAATGGAACCCGGCCACGCAACTCCCCTCAGCAGGAGCCCGTGACATCAACTGAGAAGTACAGTTCTCCCTAGGTCCTCAATGGTCCTTTCCAGAGTGATCAGAGTCTACGGTTCCACCATCTTGTGTCCCACTGACTAAGGCGGAGCGCTTCCGCGATCTAGACCTCCGATTCCTCCTGCCCTGAGCCGGCTGGTCTCCGCGGTCCTGCGACGATCCTCTCGAGTGGCCGGGGTTCAGTCCCGGCTGGGCATGCGGCCTGATCCTCACCGTTTCGTCTGTCCATTTAAAAACGTCCTCCGGGGTATCGAAGAAGAGTGTTCGCGACTGGTAGACCACCCGCAGGCGGGCCGGATATAGCAGGGAGTATTGGATTCTCAAACCTCGCAGTTTCGCCTTGGCTGCTATAAAGGAATGACGCTGTTGCTGCACGAGCCTGGTGTAATCAGGAAAGATCATGATCTTCTGATTCTCGCTTCCCACAAGATGGCGTCCCTATCATGGTAATTCAAAAGTCTAGCTATCACTGGTCTGGGCCGCTCACCCCCTGGTGGCCTCTGTGTCAGGGCTCGATGGGCACGCTCAATGACAAAACAATTGGAGAGAACCCCCGGGGGTAGCCAGCTCTCCAGCCACTGGGAGAGAAACTGTTCCATGTTCCCTTTCTCACATCTCTCCGGAAAGCCAATAAAGCGGAGGTTATTTCTGCATGCGCGCCCTTCGGCATCTTCCACACGGAATGCCAGGCCCCTTTGAATGTTTTCCATCGCCGCCATTTTCTTCTTCAGGGACCCGACGTCGTCCTCCACCACCGAAATTCTGGATTCCGCCTCTGTAATTCGTGCCACTGCGTTCCGTAGATCTTGACGCAGCAGGGTTACATCTGCACCCACCGCACCAATTTTGGCATCCAGCATGTCCCTGGACTGGGTGATCGCCACCATAAGCGCCGCATTATCCGGTCCCGCTCCATGCCCTCCTCCAGAGGGCCCGGCCCCCCACAGGGCCCTGTAAATTTATCCATGGTCCCCTGTTTGGAGGGACCACCGCCTCCTCTGGTCATGGCAGCAGTCTACGTTTGGGCCGCATATGATATGGGTGGTTGTACCAACGCAGACTCTGTACACCTTCAGTAGTGTCCAATATAGGCCAACCCAGCGTTTCTTCTATCTCGGGGTGCAGACGCCCCCTCCGCCGCTCCCACCGGTACTGGCGCGGCTCCCTGGTCAGGATTGAAAGTTTGTGACTTCCCCCAGTCTTAATTAGGCCCCGGGATCAGCACCCACTTCGTCGGCGGCCTCGTGGTCCTGCAGCCTCGTGGCCAACTCACTTCTGGCCGGTCTGCACCACTGCGCCGGGTGCTGCGGGCCCCACTCACCCCAGCGGCCTGCCTCCCAGGACCAGCCACCGATAATACCAGTATTGGGGCCCCAGGGGAGTCACTCACAGTTTGTTGTCCGCCTCAGGGCAGCGCCAGGCACAGGCCCGATCCCGGCAGGTCGGTCCAGCCACACGCCGGTCTGCCGCCAGAGAAAGTCCAGTAGCGGAAGCCCAGTCGTCTGGGCAAGGCCACACACCAAGGGTCTCAGCTCCCCAGGCCCCGCCGCATGTCAGCTGCGGCCGAAATCAGATGTCGATCCCAATGGGCGGGAACCACGAAACTCGAGGCCCCGGCTGCACCGGATCAAGTAGGCCGCTGTTCCCTTCGGGTGGCTTCCCTTCTCCAATCACCACGGCTACCACCGGCGAGGCAACTGGGGGCACGCCTGCTGCCCCTCCGTCTCCAGGATGTTCCAGGCCCAGGGAAATTGGCAGTTCGGCTGGCCCTCTTAGAAGCCCTCCGGCCAGGAGGCACCAAAATCGAGGCCCCGGCTTCGCCGCCCCGCACTAGGCCTCACGTCCCCTCTGGCGACCCAGCCGCATCGAACAGTCCAGGAGCGCCGCTGTTCGCACCGGAGGACTCCTGACACCTTCGTCCACACTTGCCCCACAAGTGGTTTGTAGTTCGGGGGCCAGGATAATCGGTCGGATTTATATCGGGCCGGCGGGAGCTCTAGAAAGCTGCAACCGCCATCGTCGCCCGCTAAGCCACGCCCCCCAGAATTAGCAAATTTAAATGCTTTTTCTGTTTTAATTTATAAATATAACTGTACTTTACCTTTTTTTTTATATATGTCTTAGTTTTTTCTACTTATTTTAAGGTGTGGCAACCAAAGCTAGCCATAACTTCACTGTAACCTTGTTTTTTTACCAGTGAATTTCCATTTTGTATCATATACCACATCTTGTTTATATCCGTGCTTAATTTGAGCCGGAGCTTTCCGGTGCTGAGCACAGGCACTTAATTGTCAACATCACACTTAGGCAGTCTGCCACAGGGTGGTGCTGTTCATGTAATTTAGAGAGAAGCAGTATAACAGCTGTTTAGGGAAACAATATACATTAAACAAGCATTTGCAATGCATAAGGTCTCGCATTAGGAAAGTTTGAGCTATTGGTATTGTAAATGACACATTTTTTATATATGTGTTGGTTTTGAAAATAGCAAAAATAATAGCTTTGTCATTTACAATGCCAATAGTTATAACTTGTGACACCTATAGCATTTGTAATGCAATATGTGTTGTATTCACGTGACTTAGATGTATTGATATTACAAATAACAATGGCTTTGAATTTTTTTAATAATTAATACTTAAATAAAAGTTTTGTAATTTATAATAGCAATAGCTTAAACTTTTGAAAATAACTTTTGTGAAGAATATGTTCAGTGTATTTTATTGTGACGAAAATCCAAGAACAGAAGTGAAATACTAACCTCTTTTTGTGACATTTGTAATAAAGCTTGAAACATTGAGAGATCATATTTGACCCAGTTGTTGTTGAATGGTTGCACAGATTGATGCTGTGGTGGCGCTGAGTGATGTTGTGGTGGCGACTAGTGATGCTGTAGCATTCAATGATCCTGTGGTAGCGCATAGTGATGTTGTTGTGCCCCTTAGTGATGCTGTGGTGGTGCTGAGTGATGCTGTGGTGATGCGATAGATAGAGTGAGTGGGATAGATAGATACAGTGAGGGCGATAGATAGATAGAGGGAGGGCGATAGATAGGAGTGAGGGCGATAGATAGATAGAGGGAGGGCGATAGGAGTGAGGGCGATAGATAGCTAGACAGATAGAGTGATGGCGATCAGTATCTAAATAAATAGATAGAATGAGGGCGATAGATAGATAGATAGATAGATAGAGTGAGGGCGATAGGTAGATAGATAGATAGAGTGAGGGCGATAGATAGATAGATAGCGTGAGGGCGATAGATAGAGTGAGGGTGTTAGATAGAGTGAGGGTGTTAGATAGAGTGAGGCCGATAGATAGAGTGAGGGCGATAGATAGATAGTGAGGGCAATAGCAAGATAGAGTAAGGGCGATAGATAGAGTGAGGGCAATAGATAGAGTGAGGGCGATAGATAGAGTGAGGGCGATAGATAGAGTGAGGGCGATAGATAGAGTGAGGGCGATAGATAGAGTGAGGGCGATAGATAGAGTGAGGGCGATAGATAGAGTGAGGGCGATAGATAGAGTGAGGCCGATAGATAGAGTGAGGCCGATAGATAGAGTGAGGCCGATAGATTGATAGATTGATAGATTGATAGATTGATAGATTGATAGATAGAGTGAGGGCGATTAGATAGATAGAGTGAGGGCGATAGATAGATAGAGTTAGGGCGATAGATAGAGTGATGGCGATCAGTATCTAAATAAATAGATAGAATGAGGGCGATAGATAGATAGATAGATAGATAGAGTGAGGGCGATAGGTAGATAGATAGATAGAGTGAGGGCGATAGGTAGATAGAGTGAGGGCGATAGATAGATAGCGTGAGGGCGATAGATAGATAGCGTGAGGGCGATAGATAGAGTGAGGGCAATAGATAGAGTGAGGGTGTTAGATAGAGTGAGGGTGTTAGATAGAGTGAGGCCGATAGATAGAGTGAGTCCGATAGATAGAGTGAGGCCGATAGATAGAGTGAGGGCGATAGATAGATAGTGAGGGCAATAGCAAGATAGATAGAGTGAGGGTAATAGCAAGATAGAGTGAGGGCGATAGATAGAGTGAGGGCGATAGATAGAGTGAGGGCGATAGATAGAGTGAGGGCGATAGATAGAATGAGGGCGATAGATAGAGTGAGGGCGATAGATAGAGTGAGGGCGATAGATTGATAGATTGATAGACAGAGTGAGGGCGATTAGATAGATAGAGTGAGGGCGATAGATAGATAGAGTTAGGGCGATAGATAGAGTGATGGCGATCAGTATCTAAATAAATAGATAGAATGAGGGCGATAGATAGATAGAGTGAGGGCGATAGATAGAGTGAGGGCGATAGATAGATAGAGTGAGGGCGATAGATAGATAGAGTGAGGGCGATAGATAGATAGAGTGAGGGCGATAGATAGATAGAGTGAGGGCGATAGATAGATAGAGTGAGGGCGATAGATAGAGTGAGGGCGATAGATAGATAGAGTGAGGGCGATAGATAGATAGAGTGAGGGCGATAGATAGAGTGAGGGCGATAGATAGATAGAGTGAGGGCGATAGATAGATAGAGTGAGGGCGATAGATAGATAGAGTGAGGGCGATAGATAGAGTGAGGGCGATAGAGTGAGGGCGATAGAGTGAGGGCGATAGAGTGAAGGCGATTAGATAGATAGAGTGAGGCCGATAGAGTGAGGGCGATAGAGTGAGGGCGATAGATAGACAGATAGAGTGAGGGCGATAGATAGATAGAAAGATAGAGTGAGGGCGATAGATAGATAGTTGTGTGTGGTTGTGTGTGGTTGTGGTTGTGTGTGCGTGGTTGTGTGTGTGTGGTGTGTGTTATGCTTTGTTTTGCTATGTTTTGTTATGCTATGCAATGTTTTGTTGTGTTTGGTATGCTATGCTATGTTTTGCTATGATATGTTTTGTTTTGTTATGCTGTGTTTTGTTTTGTTTTGTTATGCTGTGTTTTGTTAAGCTTTGTTGTGTTTTGTTAAGCTATGCTATGCTTGGTTAGGCTATGCTCTATGCTTGGTTAGGCTATGCTCTATGCTTGGTTAGGCTATGCTCTATGCTTGGTTAGGCTATGCTCTATGCTTGGTTAGGCTATGCTCTATGCTTGGTTAGGCTATGCTCTATGCTTGGTTAGGCTATGCTCTATGCTTGGTTAGGTTATGCTCTATGCTTGGTTAGGTTATGCTCTATGCTTGGTTAGGTTATGCTCTATGCTTGGTTAGGTTATGCTCTATGCTTGGTTAGGTTATGCGCTATGCGCTATGTTATGCGCTACGCTATGCGCTATGCTATGCGCTACGCTATGCGCTATGCTATGCGCTATGTTATGCGCCATGTTATGCGCCATGTTATGCGCTATGTTGTGCGCTATGTTGTGCACTATGTTATGTGCTATGTTATGCGCTATGTTATGCGCTATGTTATGCGCTATGTTATGTGCTATGCGCTGCGCTATGTTATGCGCTATGTTATGCGCTATGTTATGCGCTATGCGCTATGTTATGCGCTATGCGCTATGTTATGCGCTATGCGCTATGTTATGCGCTATGTGCTATGTTATGCGCTATGTTATGCGCTATGCGCTATGTTATGCGCTTTGTTATGCGCTATGCGCTATGTTATGCGCTATGTTATGCGCTATGTTATGCGCTATGTTATGCGCTATGTGCTATGTTATGCGCTATGCGCTATGTTATGCGCTATGTGCTATGTTATGCGCTATGTTATGCGCTATGCGCTATGTTATGCGCCTCGTTATGCGCTATGTTATGCGCTATGTTATGCGCTGTGCTATGCGCTATGTTATGCGCTATGTTATGCGCTATGTTATGCGCTATGTTGTGCGCTATGCTATGTGCTATGTTATGCGCTATGTTATGTGCTATGCGCTGCGCTATGTTATGCGCTATGTTATGCGCTATGCGCTATGTTATGTTATGCGCTATGTTATGCGCTATGTTATGCGCTATGCGCTATGTTATGCGCTATGCGCTATGTTATGCGCTATGTTATGCGCTATGTTATGCGCTATGCGCTATGTTATGCGCTATGTTATGCGCTATGCGCTATGTTATGCGCTATGCGTTATGTTATGCGCTATGTTATGCGCTATGCGCTATGTTATGCGCTATGCGCTATGTTATGCGCTATGCGCTATGTTATGCGCTATGTGCTATGTTATGCGCTATGTTATGCGCTATGTTATGCGCTATGTTATGCGCTATGTTATGCGCTATGCGTTATGTTATGCGCTATGTTATGCGCTATGCGCAATGTTATGCGCTATGTTATGCGCTATGTTGTGCGCTATGTTGTGCGCTATGTTATGCGCTATGCGCTATGTTATGCGCTATGCTATGCGCTATGTTATGCGCTATGTTATGCGCTATGTTATGCGCTATGTTATGCGCTATGTTATGCGCTATGCACTATGTTATTCGCTATGTTATGCGCTATGCTATACGCTATGTTATGCGCTATGTCATGCGCTATGTCATGCGCTATGTCATGCGCTATGTCATGCGCTATGTCATGCGCTATGCTATGCGCTATGCTATGCGCTATGTTATGCGCTATGCGCTGCGCTATGTTATGCGCTATGTTATGCGCTATGTTATGCGCTATGTTATGCGCTATGCTATGCACTATGCGCTATGTTATGTTATGCGCTATGTTATGCGCTATGTTATGCGCTATGCGCTATGTTATGTGCTATGCGCTATGTTATGCGCTATGTTATGCGCTATGCGCTATGTTATGCGCTATGCGCTATGTTATGCGCTATGCGCTATGTTATGCGCTATGTTATGCGCTATGCGCTATGCGCTATGTTATGCGCTATGCGCTATGTTATGCGCTATGCGCTATGTTATGCGCTATGCGTTGTTATGCGCTATGTTATGCGCTATGTTATGCGCTATGCGTTATGTTATGCGCTATGTTATGCGCTATGCGCAATGTTATGCGCTATGTTATGCGCTATGTTGTGCGCTATGTTGTGCGCTATGTTGTGCGCTATGTTATGCGCTATGCGCTATGTTATGCGCTATGCTATGCGCTATGTTATGCGCTATGTTGTGCGCTATGCTATGTGCTATGTTATGCGCTATGTTATGTGCTATGCGCTGCGCTATGTTATGCGCTATGTTATGCGCTATGCGCTATGTTATGTTATGCGCTATGTTATGCGCTATGTTATGCGCTATGCGCTATGTTATGCGCTATGCGCTATGTTATGCGCTATGCGCTATGTTATGCGCTATGCGCTATGTTATGCGCTATGCGTTATGTTATGCGCTATGTTATGCGCTATGCGCTATGCGCTATGTTATGCGCTATGCGCTATGTTATGCGCTATGCGCTATGTTATGCGCTATGCGTTGTTATGCGCTATGCGTTATGTTATGCGCTATGTTATGCGCTATGCGCAATGTTATGCCCTATGTTATGCGCTATGTTGTGCGCTATGTTGTGCGCTATGTTGTGCGCTATGTTATGCGCTATGCGCTATGTTATGCGCTATGCTATGCGCTATGTTATGCGCTATGTTATGCGCTATGTTATGCGCTATGTTATGCGCTATGCACTATGTTATTCGCCATGTTATGCGCTATGTTATGCGCTATGCTATACGCTATGTCATGCGCTATGTCATGCGCTATGTCATGCGCTATGTCATGCGCTATGTCATGCGCTATGTCATGCGCTATGTCATGCGCTATGCCATGCGCTATGCTATGCGCTATGTTATGCGCTGCGCTATGTTATGCGCTATGTTATGCGCTATGTTATGCGCTATGTTATGCGCTATGCGCTATGTTATGTTATGCGCTATGTTATGCGCTATGTTATGCGCTATGCGCTATGTTATGCGCTATGTTATGCGCTATGCGCTATGTTATGCGCTATGCGCTATGTTATGCGCTATGCGTTATGTTATGCGCTATGTTATGCGCTATGCGCTATGCGCTATGTTATGCGCTATGCGCTATGTTATGCGCTATGCGCTATGTTATGCGCTATGCGTTGTTATGCGCTATGTTATGCGCTATGTTATGCGCTATGCGTTATGTTATGCGCTATGTTATGCGCTATGCGCAATGTTATGCGCTATGTTGTGCGCTATGTTGTGCGCTATGCTATGCGCTATGTTATGCGCTATGTTATGCGCTATGTTATGCGCTATGTTATGCGCTATGCACTATGTTATTCGCCATGTTATGCGCTATGTTATGCGCTATGCTATACGCTATGTCATGCACTATGTCATGCGCTATGTCATGCGCTATGTCATGCTCTATGTAATGCGCTATGCTATGCGCTATGCTATGCGCTATGCTATGCGCTATGCGCTGCGCTATGTTATGCGCTATGTTATGCGCTATGTTATGCGCTATGTTATGCGCTATGTTATGCGCTATGTTATGCGCTATGTTATGCGCTATGCTATGCACTATGCGCTATGTTATGCGCTGCGCTATGTTATGTGCTATGTTATGCGCTATGTTATGCGCTATGCTATGCGCTATGCTATGCGCTATGTTATGCGCTATGCACTGCGCTATGTTATGTGCTATGCTATGCGCTATGTTATGCGCTATGCTATGCGCTATGTTATGCGCTATGCTATGCGCTATGCGCTATGCGCTATGTTAAGCACTATGCGCTATGTTATGCGCTATGCTATGCGCTATGCGTTATGTTATGCGCTATGTTATGTGCTATGCGCTATGCTATGCACTATGCGCTATGTTATGCGCTATGCTATGCGCTATGCTATGCGCTATGCGCTATGTTATGCACTATGTTATGCACTATGTTATGCGCTATGTTATGCGCTATATTATGCGCTATGTTATGCGCTATGCTATGCGCTATGCTATGCGCTATGTTATGCGCTATGCGCTATGTTATGCGTTATGCGCTATGTTTGCGTTATGCGCTATGTTAATCGCTATGTTATGCGCTATGTTATGCGCCATGCGCTATGTTATGCGCTATGTTATGCGCTATGCTATGCGCTATGCTATGCGCTATGCTATGCGCTATGTTATGCGCTATGTTATGCGCTATGCGCTGCGCTATGTTATGCGCTATGCTATGTGCTATGTGCTATGTTATGCGCTATGCTATGCGCTATGTTATGCGCTATGCTATGCGCTATGCGCTATGTTATGTTAGATAGAGTGAGGCCGATAGATAGAGTGAGGCCGATAGATAGAGTGAGGGCGATAGATAGTGAGGGCAATAGCAAGATAGATAGAGTGAGGGCAATAGCAAGATAGAGTGAGGGCGATAGATAGAGTGAGGGCGATAGATAGAGTGAGGGCGATAGATAGAGTGAGGGCGATAGATAGAGTGAGGGCGATAGATAGAGTGAGGGCGATAGATAGAGTGAGGGCGATAGATAGAATGAGGGCGATAGATAGAGTGAGGGCGATAGATAGAGTGAGGGCGATAGATTGATAGATTGATAGACAGAGTGAGGGCGATTAGATAGATAGAGTTAGGGCGATAGAGTGATGGCGATCAGTATCTAAATAAATAGATAGAATGAGGGCGATAGATAGATAGAGTGAGGGCGATAGATAGAGTGAGGGCGATAGATAGAGTGAGGGCGATAGATAGAGTGAGGGCGATAGATAGAGTGAGGGCGATAGATAGAGTGAGGGCGATAGATAGAGTGAGGGCGATAGATAGAGTGAGGGCGATAGATAGAGTGAGGGCGATAGATAGATAGAGTGAGGGCGATAGATAGATAGAGTGAGGGCGATAGATAGATAGAGTGAGGGCGATAGATAGATAGAGTGAGGGCGATAGATAGAGTGAGGGCGATCGATAGATAGAGTGAGGGCGATAGATAGAGTGAGGGCGATAGATAGAGTGAGGGCGATAGAGTGAGGGCGATAGAGTGAGGGCGATAGAGTGAAGGCGATTAGATAGATAGAGTGAGGCCGATAGAGTGAGGGCGATAGATAGACAGATAGAGTGAGGGCGATAGATAGATAGTTGTGTGTGGTTGTGTGTGGTTGTGGTTGTGTGTGCGTGGTTGTGTGTGTGTGGTGTGTGTTATGCTTTGTTTTGCTATGTTTTGTTATGCTATGCTATGTTTTGTTGTGTTTGGTATGCTATGCTATGTTTTGCTATGATATGTTTTGTTTTGTTATGCTGTGTTTTGTTTTGTTATGCTGTGTTTTGTTAAGCTTTGTTGTGTTTTGTTAAGCTATGCTATGCTTGGTTAGGCTATGCTCTATGCTTGGTTAGGCTATGCTCTATGCTTGGTTAGGCTATGCTCTATGCTTGGTTAGGCTATGCTCTATGCTTGGTTAGGCTATGCTCTATGCTTGGTTAGGCTATGCTCTATGCTTGGTTATGCTATGCTCTATGCTTGGTTAGGTTATGCTCTATGCTTGGTTAGGTAATGCTCTATGCTTGGTTAGGTTATGCTCTATGCTTGGTTAGGTTATGCTCTATGCTTGGTTAGGTTATGCTCGGTTAGGTTATGCTCTATGCTTGGTTAGGTTATGCTCTATGCTTGGTTAGGTTATGCTCTATGCTTGGTTAGGTTATGCGCTATGCTTGGTTAGGTTATGCGCTATGCTTGGTTAGGTTTATGCGCTATGCTTGGTTAGGTTATGCGCTATGCTTGGTTAGGTTATGCTTGGTTAGGTTATGCGCTATGCTTGGTTAGGTTATGCGCTATGCTTGGTTAGGTTAGGTTATGCGCTATGCTTGGTTAGGTTAGGTTATGCGCTATGCTTGGTTAGGTTAGGTTATGCGCTATGCTTGGTTAGGTTAGGTTATGCGCTATGCTTGGTTAGGTTAGGTTATGCGCTATGCTTGGTTAGGTTAGGTTATGCGCTATGCTTGGTTAGGTTATGCGCTATGCTTGGTTAGGTTAGGTTATGCGCTATGCGCTATGTTATGCGCTATGTTATGCGCTATGTTATGCGCTATGCGCTATGTTATGCGCTATACGCTATGTTATGCGCTATGTTATGCGCTATACGCTATGTTATGCGCTATGTTATGCGCTATGTTATGCGCTATGTTATGCGCTATGTGCTATGTTATGCGCTATGTGCTATGTTATGCGCTATGCGCTATGTTATGCGCTATGCGCTAGTTATGCGCTATGCGCTATGTTATGCGCTATGCGCTAGTTATGCGCTATGTTATGCGCTATGTTATGTGCTATGTTGTGCGCTATGCGCTATGTTGTGCGCTATGTTATGCGCTATGCGCTATGTTGTGCGCTATGTTATGCGCTATGTTATGCGCTATGCGCTATGTTGTGCGCTATGTTATGCGCTATGCGCTATGCTATGCGCTATGTTATGCGCTATGTTATGTGCTATGCGATGCGCTATGTTATGCGCTATGTTATGCGCTATGCGCTATGTTATGTTATGCGCTATGTTATGCGCTATGCGCTATGTTATGCGTTATGCGATACGCGCTATGTTATGTGCTATGCTTTGTTATGCGCTATGTTATGCGCTATGTTATGCGCTATGTTATGCGCTATGTTATGCGCTATGTTATGCGCTATGCGCTATGTTATGCGCTATGCTTTGTTATGCGCTATGTTATGCGCTATGCGCCATGTTATGCACTATGCTTTGTTATGCGCTATGTTATGCGCTATGTTATGCGCTATGTTATGCGCTATGTTATGCGCTATGTCATGCGCTATGTCATGCGCTATGTCATGCGCTATGTCATGCGCTATGCCATGCGCTATGCTATGCGCTATGTTATGCGCTATGCGCTGCGCTATGTTATGCGCTATGTTATGCGCTATGTTATGCGCTATGTTATGCGCTATGTTATGCGCTATGTGCTATGTTATGTTATGCGCTATGTTATGCGCTATGTTATGCGCTATGCGCTATGTTATGCGCTATGCGCTATGTTATGCGCTATGTTATGCGCTATGCGCTATGTTATGCGCTATGCGCTATGTTATGCGCTATGTTATGCGCTATGCGTTATGTTATGCGCTATGTTATGCGCTATGCGCTATGCGCTATGTTATGCGCTATGCGCTATGTTATGCGCTATGCGCTATGTTATGCGCTATGCGTTGTTATGCGCTATGTTATGCGCTATGTTATGCGCTATGCGTTATGTTATGCGCTATGTTGTGCGCTATGTTGTGCGCTATGCTATGCGCTATGTTATGCGCTATGTTATGCGCTATGTTATGCGCTATGTTATGCGCTATGCACTATGTTATTCGCCATGTTATGCGCTATGTTATGCGCTATGCTATACGCTATGTCATGCGCTATGTCATGCGCTATGTCATGCGCTATGTCATGCTCTATGTAATGCGCTATGCTATGCGCTATGCTATGCGCTATGTTATGCGCTATGCGCTGCGCTATGTTATGCGCTATGTTATGCGCTATGTTATGCGCTATGTTATGCGCTATGTTATGCGCTATGCTATGCACTATGCGCTATGTTATGCGCTATGCGCTGCGCTATGTTATGTGCTATGTTATGCGCTATGTTATGCGCTATGCTATGCGCTATGCTATGCGCTATGTTATGCGCTATGCACTGCGCTATGTTATGTGCTATGCTATGCGCTATGTTATGCGCTATGCTATGCGCTATGTTATGCGCTATGCTATGCGCTATGCGCTATGTTAAGCACTATGCGCTATGTTATGCGCTATGCTATGCACTATGCGTTATGTTATGCGCTATGTTATGCGCTATGCGCTATGCGCTATGCTATGCACTATGCGCTATGTTATGCGCTATGCTATGCGCTATGCGTTATGTTATGCGCTATGCTATGCGCTATGCGCTATGTTATGCACTATGTTATGCACTATGTTATGCGCTATGTTATGCGCTATGTTATGCGCTATGTTATGCGCTATGCTATGCGCTATGCGCTATGTTATGCGCTATGCGCTATGTTATGCGCTATGCGCTATGTTATGCGTTATGCGCTATGTTTGCGTTATGCGCTATGTTAATCGCTATGTTATGCGCTATGTTATGCGCCATGCGCTATGTTATGCGCTATGTTATGCGCTATGCTATGCGCTATGCTATGCGCTATGCGCTATGCTATGCGCTATGTTATGCGCTATGTTATGCGCTATGCGCTGCGCTATGTTATGCGCTATGCTATGTGCTATGTGCTATGTTATGCGCTATGCTATGCGCTATGTTATGCGCTATGCTATGCGCTATGCGCTATGTTATGTTAGATAGAGTGAGGCCGATAGATAGAGTGAGGCCGATAGATAGAGTGAGGGCGATAGATAGATAGTGAGGGCAATAGCAAGATAGATAGAGTGAGGGCAATAGCAAGATAGAGTGAGGGCGATAGATAGAGTGAGGGCGATAGATAGAGTGAGGGCGATAGATAGAGTGAGGGCGATAGATAGAGTGAGGGCGATAGATAGAGTGAGGGCGATAGATAGAGTGAGGGCGATAGATTGATAGATTGATAGACAGAGTGAGGGCGATTAGATAGATAGAGTGAGGGCGATAGATAGATAGAGTTAGGGCGATAGAGTGATGGCGATCAGTATCTAAATAAATAGATAGAATGAGGGCGATAGATAGATAGAGTGAGGGCGATAGCTATATGCTATGTTATGCGCTATGTTATGCGCTATACGCTATGTTATGCGCTATGTTATGCGCTATGTTATGCGCTATGTTATGCGCTATGTGCTATGTTATGCGCTATGTGCTATGTTATGCGCTATGCGCTATGTTATGCGCTATGCGCTAGTTATGCGCTATGCGCTATGTTATGCGCTATGCGCTAGTTATGCGCTATGTTATGCGCTATGTTATGTGCTATGTTGTGCGCTATGCGCTATGTTGTGCGCTATGTTATGCGCTATGCGCTATGTTGTGCGCTATGTTATGCGCTATGTTATGCGCTATGCGCTATGTTGTGCGCTATGTTATGCGCTATGCGCTATGCTATGCGCTATGTTATGCGCTATGTTATGTGCTATGCGATGCGCTATGTTATGCGCTATGTTATGCGCTATGCGCTATGTTATGTTATGCGCTATGTTATGCGCTATGCGCTATGTTATGCGTTATGCGATACGCGCTATGTTATGCGCTATGCTTTGTTATGCGCTATGTTATGCGCTATGTTATGCGCTATGTTATGCGCTATGTTATGCGCTATGTTATGCGCTATGTTATGCGCTATGCGCTATGTTATGCGCTATGCTTTGTTATGCGCTATGTTATGCGCTATGCGCCATGTTATGCACTATGCTTTGTTATGCGCTATGTTATGCGCTATGTTATGCGCTATGTTATGCGCTATGTTATGCGCTATGTTATGCGCTATGTCATGCGCTATGTCATGCGCTATGTCATGCGCTATGTCATGCGCTATGCCATGCGCTATGCTATGCGCTATGTTATGCGCTATGCGCTGCGCTATGTTATGCGCTATGTTATGCGCTATGTTATGCGCTATGTTATGCGCTATGTTATGCGCTATGTTATGCGCTATGTGCTATGTTATGTTATGCGCTATGTTATGCGCTATGTTATGCGCTATGCGCTATGTTATGCGCTATGCGCTATGTTATGCGCTATGTTATGCGCTATGCGCTATGTTATGCGCTATGCGCTATGTTATGCGCTATGTTATGCGCTATGCGTTATGTTATGCGCTATGTTATGCGCTATGCGCTATGCGCTATGTTATGCGCTATGCGCTATGTTATGCGCTATGCGCTATGTTATGCGCTATGCGTTGTTATGCGCTATGTTATGCGCTATGTTATGCGCTATGCGTTATGTTATGCGCTATGTTATGCGCTATGCGCAATGTTATGCGCTATGTTGTGCGCTATGTTGTGCGCTATGCTATGCGCTATGTTATGCGCTATGTTATGCGCTATGTTATGCGCTATGTTATGCGCTATGCACTATGTTATTCGCCATGTTATGCGCTATGTTATGCGCTATGCTATACGCTATGTCATGCGCTATGTCATGCGCTATGTCATGCGCTATGTCATGCTCTATGTAATGCGCTATGCTATGCGCTATGCTATGCGCTATGTTATGCGCTATGCGCTGCGCTATGTTATGCGCTATGTTATGCGCTATGTTATGCGCTATGTTATGCGCTATGCACTATGCGCTATGCTATGCGCTATGCGTTATGTTATGCGCTATGCTATGCGCTATGCGCTATGTTATGCACTATGTTATGCGCTATGTTATGCGCTATGTTATGCGCTATGTTATGCGCTATGCTATGCGCTATGCTATGCGCTATGCTATGCGCTATGCTATGCGCCATGCGCTATGTTATGCGCTATGTTATGCGCTATGTTATGCGCTATGCTATGCGCTATGCTATGCGCTATGCTATGCGCTATGTTATGCGCTATGTTATGCGCTATGCGCTATGTTATGCGTTATGCGCTATGTTTGCGTTATGCGCTATGTTAATCGCTATGTTATGCGCTATGTTATGCGCCATGCGCTATGTTATGCGCTATGTTATGCGCTATGTTATGCGCTATGCTATGCGCTATGCTATGCGCTATGTTATGCGCTATGTTATGCGCTATGCGCTGCGCTATGTTATGCGCTATGCTATGTGCTATGTGCTATGTTATGCGCTATGCTATGCGCTATGTTATGCGCTATGCTATGCGCTATGCGCTATGTTATGCACTATGCGCTATGTTATGCGCTATGCTATGCGCTATGTGCTATGCGCTATGTTATGCGCTATGTTATGCGCTATGTTATGCACTATGTGCTATGTTATGCGCTATGCTATGTTATGCGCTATGCGCTATGTTATGCGCTATGTTATGCGCTATGTTGTGCGCTATGTTGTGCGCTATGTTATGCGCTATGCGCTATGTTATGCGCTATGCTATGCGCTATGTTATGCGCTATGTTGTGCGCTATGCTATGTGCTATGTTATGCGCTATGTTATGTGCTATGCGCTGCGCTATGTTATGCGCTATGTTATGCGCTATGCGCTATGTTATGTTATGCGCTATGTTATGCGCTATGTTATGCGCTATGCGCTATGTTATGCGCTATGCGCTATGTTATGCGCTATGCGTTATGTTATGCGCTATGTTATGCGCTATGCGCTATGTTATGCGCTATGCGCTATGTTATGCGCTATGCGCTATGTTATGCGCTATGCGTTGTTATGCGCTATGTTATGCACTATGTTATTCGCTATGCGTTATGTTATGCGCTATGCGCAATGTTATGCGCAATGTTATGCGCTATGTTGTGCGCTATGTTGTGCGCTATGTTATGCGCTATGTTATGCGCTATGTTATGCGCTATGCTATGCGCTATGTTATGCGCTATGTTATGCGCTATGTTATGCGCTATGCACTATGTTATTCGCCATGTTATGCGCTATGTTATGCGCTATGCTATACGCTATGTTATGCGCTATGTCATGCGCTATGTCATGCGCTATGTCATGCGCTATGTCATGCGCTATGTCATGCGCTATGTCATGCGCTATGCTATGCGCTATGTTATTCGCTATGTTATGCGCTATGTTATGCGCTATGTTATGCGCTATGCGCTATGTTATGTTATGCGCTATGTTATGCGCTATGCGCTATGTTATGCGCTATGTTATGCGCTATGCGCTATGTTATGCGCTATGCGCTATGTTATGCGCTATGCGTTATATTATGCGCTATGGTATGCGCTATGCGCTATGCGCTATGTTATGCGCTATGCGCTATGTTATGCGCTATGCGTTGTTATGCGCTATGTTATGCGCTATGTTATGCGCTATGCGTTATGTTATGCGCTATGTTATGCGCTATGCGGAATGTTATGCGCTATGTTATGCGCTATGTTGTGCGCTATGTTGTGCGCTATGTTATGCGCTATGCGCTATGTTATGCGCTATGCTATGCGCTATGTTATGCGCTATGTTATGCGCTATGTTATGCGCTATGCACTATGTTATTCGCCATGTTATGCGCTATGTTATGCGCTATGCTATACGCTATGTCATGCGCTATGTCATGCGCTATGCTATGCGCTATGCTATGCGCTATGTTATGCGCTATGCGCTGCGCTATGTTATGCGCTATGTTATGCTATGTTATGCGCTATGTTATGCACTATGTTATGCGCTATGCTATGCACTATGCGCTATGTTATGCGCTATGCGCTGCGCTATGTTATGCGCTATGCTATGCGCTATGCTATGCGCTATGTTATGCGCTATGCGCTGCGCTATGTTATGCGCTATGCGCTATGTTATGCGCTATGCTATGCGCTATGTTATGCGCTATGCTATGCGCTATGCGCTATGTTAAGCACTATGCGCTATGTTATGCGCTATGCTATGCGCTATGCGTTATGTTATGCGCTATGCTATGCGCTATGCGCTATGTTATGCGCTATGTTATGCACTATGTTATGCGCTATGTTATGCGCTATGCTATGCGCTATGCTATGCGCTATGTTATGCGCTATGCGCTATGTTATGCGTTATGCGCTATGTTTGCGTTATGCGCTATGTTAATCGCTATGTTATGCGCTATGTTATGCGCCATGCGCTATGTTATGCGCTATGTTATGCGCTATGTTATGCGCTATGCTATGCTATGCGCTATGCTATGCGCTATGTTATGCGCTATGTTATGCGCTATGCGCTGCGCTATGTTATGCGCTATGCTATGTGCTATGTGCTATGTTATGCGCTATGCTATGCGCTATGTTATGCGCTATGCTATGCGCTATGTGCTATGTTATGCACTATGCGCTATGTTATGCGCTATGCTATGCGCTATGCGCTATGTTATGCGCTATGTTATGCGCTATGTTATGCACTATGTGCTATGTTATGCGCTATGCTATGCGCTATGTTATGCGCTATGCGCTATGTTATGCGCTATGTTATGCGCTATGTTATGCGCTATGTTATGCGCTATGTTATGCGCTATGTTATGCGCTATGTTATGCGCTATGCTATGCGCTATGCGCTATGTTATGCGCTATGTTATGCGCTATGTTATGCGCTATGTTATGCGCTATGCGCTATGTTATGCGCTATGCTATGCGCTATGCGCTATGTTATGCGCTATGTTCTGCGCTATGCGCTATGTTATGCGCTATGTTCTGCGCTATGCGCTATGTTATGCGCTATGTTATGCGCTATGCGCTATGTGTTGCACTATGTTATGCGCTATGCGCTATGTTATGCGCTATGTTATGCGCTATGTTATGCGCTATGTTGCGCTATGTTATGCTGTGTTTTGCTATCCTATGTGTTGGAAATGGGATCCCCGGCTGGCCAGGGCTTTCGCCAAAGTCAGTCAGAGACCACCACTCCCAAGTCAGGGCAAGGGAGTTACACGCCAAGATAACCCCTACTCACCCTCTAGGTAACGTGGCGCGAGCAGCAAGGCTAAACTTGGAGGCGATGTAAGTTAAGTATTTGCGCACGCACCCCAGCAACAACACCCAAAGGCCCACCACAAAGGAAACTCCACACAAGGTTATATAAAAATAGCCTTTGTATTACACCAAACCACATTAGATAAAACACACTTTACGGGCAGAATTTACAAGGGATTATTTACAAGACAGGGCCACCTGGACCACTGTCAGGAATCAGCACTTTTAGAAGTAACAATACAATACTTGTAGGCCTAGAACTTAGAACATAGCCTATCAGACAGTACCTTCCATTCTGGTTGCACGGGATAATGCGAGTGACCTCCTTAGTAAGCTTGAGCGGGCGACCCAGCGAAGCGGCGCGGCTCAGGGGAGAGCGGCGCTGCTCGAGGCTTGGACGGGCTGCCGGCATGGTACAAGCGTTTCTCTGGGGCGACCAATGTGTGCGGCTCAGAAGAGGAGGGGGAGGCAGGATGCGGGCGACCCAGCGAAGCGGCGCGGCTCTGGGGAGAGCGGCGCTGCTCGAGGCTTGGACGGGCTGCCGGCACGAGCTGCCGAGGGGAACGAGCGAGGCACACTTCAGCGAGGCCCCAGGGGCCCAGGGAGATCAGACAAGTCCCATCAATTTGGCAGGGAAGGCACTATAGAGTCCACTGGTCCTGGGACTCTGGTCAGGGGGCAAGCTTAGTATCAAGCCCTTGGGATCACTTATAACAGAAGATCACTGTAACACAAAATAGGACATAAAGCACAAAACCAGTACCCACTGGTAACTGGTAAGTCCCCCCTACGCAATCCTAACCACCCTAGGAACAGGTCACGCAGGGAACCAGGACCTTACTAGCACCACCTGCACTAGCAAGAACAACCACCTCAGTATCACAATACACATAGGGGCATAGACCTGGGGACAAAACACATGATGCAGAACCTATATTCAGCGGTGTAAGGAACACATGACGCATCAACACACGTTCAGCGGTGTAAGGAACAGGGCACATAATGTATCAACAACACATTCAGAGGTGCAGAACACAGGGTGCGCAAAACATACTACACATTGTACATTTCCTAACACCCAAAAGCAATAGGACATAGATCATAACAGCATCTAAACCTTTAGCGTAGAACTCACAAAGTCCAGGTTGCGCCACTGCGACAAGACCTAAACGTAGCAGCTGCCCACAAAGTGCTGGGCAGCTGAGGGACAGAACAGGGGGCCTAAACGCTGCAGCTGGCACTAAGTGCTGCGCAGCTGGGGAAAGGCCAGGGATGAAGGAGTGCGCCTCACTCCTAAAGTCCAGAGTACATGTCCCTAGGGAAAGAAATACCTACACGGTGCAGCTGCCCACTACTTGCTGGGCAACTGAAAACAGAATTGCGACAGGGGCCCTCACTGGCCCCTCAGGACAAGGACTGTGCCCAACTGAGCCCTCTGGCTCTAAAAACAAATATGTCCCGGGTTGGAGCCATCTAGGCTCAAGAAACACTACTGCCCAGCGTGGGAGCCCTCAGGCTCTGCAGTAAATACAATGCCCCAACACGTTGGAGCCACGGGGCTCAGCACGGGCTCCTCGGGCCCTTTCACTCGATACTGTGCCCTGGGGAAACGTTGGGGCGGCCCTCTACTATCCGGGGCCGCCCTGAAGGCACCTCTCACCTTGTGGGGCGCACGGACAGAAGAAAACGCTATGCCCCCACCGAGCCCTCTAGGCTCAAAGAACTACTGGGGGCCGTTGGAGCGGCCCTCTGTCAAGCGGGGCCGCTCAGCGTTGCGAGGGGATCCCTCGCGCACTTTCACCACCCCCCGCGCCCCCCCGGGCAGCTCTACTCACCGGCTGCTCTCCGGAGGCGGCGGGGGACACCATCTTCTTGCAGCAGTCTGCCGGGGCCCTCCCTCGCTCACGGGGGCCTCGGCGGGTGTCAGCAGGGCAGCGGGCGGGGCTCTCTCACCTCATGAGAGCCCCGCTTTCTTGACACAGGGGTCTTCACCCGGTCCCCCATCTCGGGACCGGGACTCAGCCCCAGGCTCAGTCTCCCTGGCGGCGCTGGCCAATCCCAGCGCGGCGGCGGGCGGGACTTCCTCCGGCAAACCGGAAGTCCCGCCCCGCATCAGGCACTGTAGTGCCTGACTTCCTGTTTTGCGGCGCTCGGGCCGCGGCGGTGAATCTCGGGGGCATTTCAGAGGGGTGGCACCCTCGAGATTAAAAATAAACAGCGAGGTGGGCACTCGCTCGCTTTAAGTAAATAACAGGGGCAAAAGTAAAAATAAAGCGCTCTGAGCGCTAGGGAACAACACAGCGCTTTCAAGCGCTAGGGGCAGAGTAAAAGCGCTCCCATGCGCTATAAAGCAAATAAAGCGCTCCTTGCGCTAGGCAACAGTCCCTCTGGCATCCAGGAGCTGGGCAGGGTAAAGAGGCCCCACGAGTCCAGGGACAAGCACAGCAGAGAAAAGTCCTCCAGGGCATCAAGGCAAGGCAGAGAGACCCCAGAGGGAGAAGGCATCCAGGGGCTGGGCAGGGCCCAGGGAGGCAAGCCTTCCCCTGGGCCCAAGCAGCAACACGCCCCTGGTAGTTTCAAGTTGGCAAACAAGAACCTTTTCATGGGGTCACAGCCCCTCTTTTATACACCTTTTCCCTTTGTCTTTAGGTGCAGGGTGGGGGCAGAACCAGTCGCAGCTGGTTCTGGAGCACTGTTGATGGCCCAACCACCCATTCTATTCACTGGCAGGGCTTGGGTCATCAGTCACACCACAGGGGGGCGGAGCCAGCATTGTGTGGGGAAAACCCAGCCCATCCAGGACACAGGTACACTCCTCCCACACATCACTCATGCTAATCTCCCACTCACCACCGGGGCAGACCCACACAGACTACCTGGAGCCTGGCATCCCAGCCAGCTCCAGCCAATCACACGCCAGCACCCTCACAGCACACGTACAGCCATGTCTAGAAATGGCGCTTCCCTACTAGACACATACATGCTGCATACACCATCTCGCAGCATTCACTCCCCCGAGTTCACACGTACCAAACTTGACCATGCACACCTCACGCACCAGGAACTACCAGGGACACAGACATTCCCCATGCATTCCTATGGGAGGGCAGGCCAATCTCACACACGCACTCAGGGAGAGCACGCACTTTACACTGCGCCACAGTGCTAAAGTGCGCAAAGGCCAGAAATCACTATACTTTCAAGGCAAAAAGTTCAGGGGTGACCCTGCCAGAAGGCCCAAGTCCAACACAACCCCCTTCCAGCCAAAACGCAGGGTAGGCCAATCACCACTGTGATGGACTTCCCTGCTTGGGGCGATAGAACACGGACGCGGGCCCGCACTGCAGGGACACCCTCCGGTTCTACGCCACGTTGACCCATAAGCCAAGCACATCCTTAAAAAAAAAACAGGCCCAACTAGGCTACCCCACTGGTACTCCTTAGTTGTCCACGGCTAGGACCAGGCCCTAGGCCACCCAGATACCACTGGTCCTTGCCAATCCACAGAGTGGGGGGTGGTAACCCCTGGCCTACAATAGCCATTCTCCACTCCCTCTCAGTGTAGTTCCAAACTACCACTGATCATTCAACCTAGGGTCCGCACCCTCAGGCTGACCAGAGGTCACGGGCAAGATTGCCCCAGCCTACCTCTACTTCTGATGCACCCTCCAGAACACAAATCTCCCACCTGGGATCCAAATTCACCAGATGCACCGGGGTCAGACTCCCTCTGACCCCCTTCCAGAGTTCTGCACCCTCCCACTGTAGAACAGGGTCCCTCCACTTAAGGTAGGCCCCACCTGCTCTCAGGGTAGTACCACAACCCTCAGCCAAGAACCCTAAAGATCCCTGCTAGGCCTGTACCACCTCTTCTGGGAAACACAGGGTCTCTTCACTTAAGATGAGCCCCACCTGTGTTCACAGGGGTACCCCTAGAAGACAAACCGGCCAGGACACTGGCTACAGTCGCCCTGCCGTCCAGGACAGGCAACACCTGAACCTGGCTCCCTAACCTAGGGACGCTACCCTTTGGTTAGATGCCTGGCGCACCAGGACTTCTACAAGTTGGAAACAAAAATCTAAGACTTTCTCTCCTCCTTCAGCAGCAAGGCAACCACTGCAGGTCAATACCCCATACAGCTTACCTGGTTCCTTCTCTTCAGGCAGGAGTTCCCTCTTGTAACTTCAGGACACTACATACAGTTGCCCTTACGTCCAGATCCGGAAACACCGGCTACTGGCTCCCCAACCGAGGGACGTACCCTTTGGTCAGATGCCTGGCGCACCAGGACTTCCTTGAGGGTGACACAACTAATGTGTCGTGTACAAGTCTGCCTGACACTCAGGACAGAAGTGGCATCACCATGGTCACTCCCTGGCGACACAACCCTTCTGGTTGGCCCCTGACCCACTGGCTCTTCCACTGGGGAACCTATCCCCCTCGCACCCCTCCATCTGGACTTCTGCACCCTCCCAACTGGAGCGGTACTGCCAGACACCAGAACTACTGGAACCCTGGTTACAGAGCTTCCACGTTCTCCAGACACTCTGGAAGATCCTCCTCAAATGACCTATTGGTACAGCCTAGGCCCCCGACCTGATGTTCCCTTCAGAAACATTCTAGGCCCTGACACTGGGTTTCGGGCACCTGGAGACATGCAGTCCCACCCACTCCTTCTCCTCTTGAGACAGGACGTGAGCCCCTACACCGAGACCTAGCTGGGCTACACTGAACCTCTTCCACCACGCTGGGCTGGAAGACACCTCAGACACTCCTTTTGGAATCACTCCATCCCCTATGCCTCTCTCCTCCCAGAACATTACCAACTCCAAAATTCTGTCTCTCAACAGACCACAGAAATCAAAAAGCAGGCTCCACTATCTGCAGACGTTCTTGGGAAAAGTTCAACACACAGGACTTGAATATCTGAGCAAAACTAGCATTCAGCAAGCTCCCCATCCAGAGAACTTACAAACACGTCCAGTGCCACACACCATTCATCCACACACACCCCTCCCCAGACTGGTAAGGCAGTTTCTACCACCCCTGACTTCTCAACCTGACCACACTTGACACAGGTACCATTACTCCAGGGCAGGGACGGGGGACACATGCACTGGACACACTTATGCTGCCACCACTGGATCCCACCCTTCTGGTGAATCCAGAAAGCACACTGCACTTAGGGGGATGATCTACCCTCCCGAGCTAGGGACACCTAACTCAAAGTGCACAAGAAACACATTTCCACAGAAATGACATTTTCAGCAAACTTAAACAATAATCCCCAAAATGTTTTTATCTAAAATGCAGAGTTTTGTGGTGCAGCCAGCTGCTACTAAGGTACAACGCAAACACAAATCCTTATCCCACCGCTGCCACCAATGTTGGAAATGGGATCCCCGGCTGGCCAGGGCTTTCGCCAAAGTCAGTCAGAGACCACCACTCCCAAGTCAGGGCAAGGGAGTTACACGCCAAGATAACCCCTACTCACCCTCTAGGTAACGTGGCGCGAGCAGCAAGGCTAAACTTGGAGGCGATGTAAGTTAAGTATTTGCGCACGCACCCCAGCAACAACACCCAAAGGCCCACCACAAAGGAAACTCCACACAAGGTTATATAAAAATAGCCTTTGTATTACACCAAACCACATTAGATAAAACACACTTTACAATGTGCCAGAGGCACGGGCAGAATTTACAAGGGATTATTTACAAGACAGGGCCACCTGGACCACTGTCAGGAATCAGCACTTTTAGAAGTAACAATACAATACTTGTAGGCCTAGAACTTAGAACATAGCCTATCAGACAGTACCTTCCATCCTGGTTGCACGGGATAATGCGAGTGACCTCCTTAGTAAGCTTGAGCGGGCGACCCAGCGAAGCGGCGCGGCTCAGGGGAGAGCGGCGCTGCTCGAGGCTTGGACGGGCTGCCGGCATGGTACAAGCGTTTCTCTGGGGCGACCAATGTGTGCGGCTCAGAAGAGGAGGGGGAGGCAGGATGCGGGCGACCCAGCGAAGCGGCGCGGCTCTGGGGAGAGCGGCGCTGCTCGAGGCTTGGACGGGCTGCCGGCACGAGCTGCCGAGGGGAACGAGCGAGGCACACTTCAGCGAGGCCCCAGGGGCCCAGGGAGATCAGACAAGTCCCATCAATTTGGCAGGGAAGGCACCATAGAGTCCACTGGTCCTGGGACTCTGGTCAGGGGGCAAGCTTAGTATCAAGCCCTTGGGATCACTTATAACAGAAGATCACTGTAACACAAAATAGGACATAAAGCACAAAACCAGTACCCACTGGTAACTGGTAAGTCCCCCCTACGCAATCCTAACCACCCTAGGAACAGGTCACGCAGGGAACCAGGACCTTACTAGCACCACCTGCACTAGCAAGAACAACCACCTCAGTATCACAATACACATAGGGGCATAGACCTGGGGACAAAACACATGATGCAGAACCTACATTCAGCGGTGTAAGGAACACATGACGCATCAACACACGTTCAGCGGTGTAAGGAACAGGGCACATAATGTATCAACAACACATTCAGAGGTGCAGAACACAGGGTGCGCAAAACATACTACACATTGTACATTTCCTAACACCCAAAAGCAATAGGACATAGATCATAACAGCATCTAAACCTTTAGCGTAGAACTCACAAAGTCCAGGTTGCGCCACTGCGACAAGACCTAAACGTAGCAGCTGCCCACAAAGTGCTGGGCAGCTGAGGGACAGAACAGGGGGCCTAAACGCTGCAGCTGGCACTAAGTGCTGCGCAGCTGGGGAAAGGCCAGGGATGAAGGAGTGCGCCTCACTCCTAAAGTCCAGAGTACATGTCCCTAGGGAAAGAAATACCTACACGGTGCAGCTGCCCACTACTTGCTGGGCAACTGAAAACAGAATTGCGACAGGGGCCCTCACTGGCCCCTCAGGACAAGGAGTGTGCCCAACTGAGCCCTCTGGCTCTAAAAACAAATATGTCCCGGGTTGGAGCCATCTAGGCTCAAGAAACACTACTGCCCAGCGTGGGAGCCCTCAGGCTCTGCAGTAAATACAATGCCCCAACACGTTGGAGCCACGGGGCTCAGCACGGGCTCCTCGGGCCCTTTCACTCGATACTGTGCCCTGGGGAAACGTTGGGGCGGCCCTCTACTATCCGGGGCCGCCCTGAAGGCACCTCTCACCTTGTGGGGCGCACGGACAGAAGAAAACGCTATGCCCCCACCGAGCCCTCTAGGCTCAAAGAACTACTGGGGGCCGTTGGAGCGGCCCTCTGTCAAGCGGGGCCGCTCAGCGTTGCGAGGGGATCCCTCGCGCACTTTCACCACCCCCCGCGCCCCCCCGGGCAGCTCTACTCACCGGCTGCTCTCCGGAGGCGGCGGGGGACACCATCTTCTTGCAGCAGTCTGCCGGGGCCCTCCCTCGCTCACGGGGGCCTCGGCGGGTGTCAGCAGGGCAGCGGGCGGGGCTCTCTCACCTCATGAGAGCCCCGCTTTCTTGACACAGGGGTCTTCACCCGGTCCCCCATCTCGGGACCGGGACTCAGCCCCAGGCTCAGTCTCCCTGGCGGCGCTGGCCAATCCCAGCGCGGCGGCGGGCGGGACTTCCTCCGGCAAACCGGAAGTCCCGCCCCGCATCAGGCACTGTAGTGCCTGACTTCCTGTTTTGCGGCGCTCGGGCCGCGGCGGTGAATCTCGGGGGCATTTCAGAGGGGTGGCACCCTCGAGATTAAAAATAAACAGCGAGGTGGGCACTCGCTCGCTTTAAGTAAATAACAGGGGCAAAAGTAAAAATAAAGCGCTCCGAGCGCTAGGGAACAACACAGCGCTTTCAAGCGCTAGGGGCAGAGTAAAAGCGCTCCCATGCGCTATAAAGCAAATAAAGCGCTCCTTGCGCTAGGCAGCAGTCCCTCTGGCATCCAGGAGCTGGGCAGGGTAAAGAGGCCCCACGAGTCCAGGGACAAGCACAGCAGAGAAAAGTCCTCCAGGGCATCAAGGCAAGGCAGAGAGACCCCAGAGGGAGAAGGCATCCAGGGGCTGGGCAGGGCCCAGGGAGGCAAGCCTTCCCCTGGGCCCAAGCAGCAACACGCCCCTGGTAGTTTCAAGTTGGCAAACAAGAACCTTTTCATGGGGTCACAGCCCCTCTTTTATACACCTTTTCCCTTTGTCTTTAGGTGCAGGGTGGGGGCAGAACCAGTCGCAGCTGGTTCTGGAGCACTGTTGATGGCCCAACCACCCATTCTATTCACTGGCAGGGCTTGGGTCATCAGTCACACCACAGGGGGGCGGAGCCAGCATTGTGTGGGGAAAACCCAGCCCATCCAGGACACAGGTACACTCCTCCCACACATCACTCATGCTAATCTCCCACTCACCACCGGGGCAGACCCACACAGACTACCTGGAGCCTGGCATCCCAGCCAGCTCCAGCCAATCACACGCCAGCACCCTCACAGCACACGTACAGCCATGTCTAGAAATGGCGCTTCCCTACTAGACACATACATGCTGCATACACCATCTCGCAGCATTCACTCCCCCGAGTTCACACGTACCAAACTTGACCATGCACACCTCACGCACCAGGAACTACCAGGGACACAGACATTCCCCATGCATTCCTATGGGAGGGCAGGCCAATCTCACACACGCACTCAGGGAGAGCACGCACTTTACACTGCGCCACAGTGCTAAAGTGCGCAAAGGCCAGAAATCACTATACTTTCAAGGCAAAAAGTTCAGGGGTGACCCTGCCAGAAGGCCCAAGTCCAACACTATGCTTTGCTGTGTTTTGCCATCCTATGCTTTGCTGTGTTTTGCTATCCTATGCTTTGCTGTGTTATGCTTTGCTGTGTTTTGTTATGCTATGTTTTGTTGTTTTACTATGATATGCTATGTTTTGCTATCCTATGCTTTGCTGTGTTTTGCCATCCTATGCTTTGCTGTGTTTTGCTATCCTATGCTTTGCTGTGTTTTGCCATCCTATGCTTTGCTGTGTTTTGCTATCCTATGCTTTGCTGTGTTATGCTTTGCTGTGTTTTGTTATGCTATGTTTTGTTGTTTTACTATGATATGCTATGTTTTGCTATGCTATGTTTTGTTTTGCTATCCTATGCTTTGTTTTGCTATGTTTTGTTATGTTCTGCTGTTTTGTTCTGCTGTTTTGTTGTGTTATGTTATGCTATGCTATGCTATGTTTTGTTTTGTTATGCTATTGTATGTTTTGCTATGCTATACTATTCTATATTTTGCTATGCTATGTTTTGTTTTAAGTTATGTTATGCTATGTTTTGCTTTGCTATCCTATGCTTTGTTTTGCTATGTTTTGTTATGTTCTGCTGTTTTGTTCTGCTGTTTTGTTGTGTTATGTTATGCTATGCTATGGTTTGTTTTACTATGCTATGTTTTGTTTTGCTATTCTTTGTTATGTTATGCTATGGTTTGTTTTGTTATGCTATTCTATGTTATGCTATGGTTTGTTTTGTTATGCTATTCTATGTTTTGCTGTGGTATGCTATGTTTTGTTATGCTCTGCTGTTTTGTTATGCTATGTTTTGTTATGCGTATGTTTTGTTATGCTATGTTTTGTTATGCTATGTTTTGTTATGCTATGATTTGTTATGCTATGTTTTGTTCTGCTATGGTTTGTTGTGTTATGTTATGCTATGTTTTGTTGTTTTACTATGATATGCTATGTTTTGCTATGCTATGTTTTGCTATCCTATGCTTTGCTATGTTTTGTTATGATCTGCTGTTTTGTTCTGCTGTTTTGTTGTGTTATGTTATGCTATGCTATGTTTTGTTTTGTTTTACTATGCTATGTTTTGTTTTGCTATTCTTTGTTATGTTATGCTATGGTTTGTTTTGTTTTACTATGCTATGTTTTGTTTTGCTATTCTTTGTTATGTTATGCTATGGTTTGTTTTGTTATGCTATTCTATGTTTTGCTGTGTTATGCTATGTTTTGTTATGCTATGTTTTGTTATGCTATGTTTTGTTATGCTATGTTTTGTTATGCTATGATTTGTTATGCTATGTTTTGTTATGCTATGTTTTGTTATGCTATGTTTTGTTGTGTTATGTTATGCTATGTTTTGTTGTTTTACTATGATATGCTTTATTTTGCTATGCTTTGTTTTGTTATGCTATGGTGTTTTGTTGTGTTTTGTTATGCTATGCTTTGTTGTGTTTTGCTATGCTATGTTTTGTTGTGTTTTGCTATCCTATGCTTTGTTTTGTTATACTGTGCTTTTGCTATCCTATGCTTTTGTTTGTTATGTCATGCTATGCTATGCTGTGTTTCGTTATGCTATGCTATGTTTTATTATGCTATGCTGGTAAGGGTATGTGAGGGTGTGTGTGTGAGTGTGTGTGAGGGTGAGTGAGGGGGGTGAGGGAGGGTGAGGGGGTGTGAGGGTGAGGGGGTGTGAGGGTGAGGGGGTGTGAGGGTGAGGGTGTGAGTGTGTGAGGGTGGGTGAGGGTGTGTGAGGGTATGTGAGGGGTGTGAGGGTGAGAGTGTGTGAGGGTGAGTGTGTGAGGGTGAGTGTGTGTGAGGGTGAGGGGTGTGAGGGTGAGGGGTGTGAGGGTGAGGGGTGTGAGGGTGAGGGGGGTGAGGGGTGTGAGGGTGAGGGGGTGTGAGGGTGAGGGGGTGAGTGAGGGTGAGGGGGTGTAAAGGTGAGGGTGTGTGAGTGTGTGAGGGGGTGAGGGGGTGTGAGGGTGAGAGGGTGTGTGAGGGTGAGAGGGTGAGTGAGGGTGAGGGAGGGTGAGGGTGTGTGAGGGTGAGGGTGTGTGAGTGAGGGGGTGTGAGGGTGAGGAGGTGTGTGAGGGGTCAGGGGGTGTAAGGGGGTGAGGGCGAGTGAGGGGGGTGAGGGCATGAGGGTGAGTGTCTCCAATGAATGTCGCTGCTTCGCCTTCTTTGAAAATGTTCAGTGCTGCAAATAGAGTATGCCGCCCTAATTATCACAGCATGAGGCCCCAAAGTGATAATAATCACAGCATGCAGAGAGGCGCCCCAAGCTGCTGGAGCACTCAACTGTGCATTAATTATAGTTGAGTGCTCCAGCAGCCTGAGGCACCTGTTGACATGCTGTGATAAGTGGGTCTCATGCTGTGATAATTGTTGCGGTGCCTGAGGAAGTGGAGACTCCTGCTGGGATAATTGGTCTTGTGGGCCTCAGGAAGTAGAGTTTCATGCTGGGATAATTGGTCTGGCGGCGCTTGCGGTGCCTGACGTCCAACAAACGTGCACAAGCTGCTCAACCTTAAAGCGCGTTCACAGACCTGGGTCGGCTCGTGCCCAGGTCTGTATCGGGCTCGTTCACAGCTGTTACTCCCTTGACAGGGATGAAGGCGGCTATAAGTCTCGTTGGCGGCAGCGCTTCGCGCTGCAATGCCAGCGAGACCTAAAAATGACTAATAGCTACCTCCCCAGCCATTTCTTTCTTTAGCTTTGGGGACCTGAAATAATCTTGACTGTCGCATTTACATGCGAGAGAGATGGTTAGTAGTTGTTTTGGCAGCGATGACGGGGCGATGGGCGGTGCAAGCTGCAGTGGCCTCCTGGTGAGAGCCCTGGCACTTAATATTTTACAAATTAAGCACCGGTTTATATGAAACTCTACCCTAACCTCCTGCACACAGCCTTCAGGTGTGCATAGCAGAGGTTCGGGTGACGAAGCACGAAGGGGGCCACTGGGCAACTAGCCGTCATGGACTCCAGACCCAACATAATCTGGTTTCTGCTCTCGGAAGGCCCTTTGCAAAGATTAAATGCTCGACTTTCAGCTGCCTATTTCTGTGTTTGGTTGTTAAACTGGTACTAATGAGAAGCGTGGAGAAGCGTGGCTCAATGGTTAGAGGCGGCAGACCCGGAAGCTGAGATCGACCGTGGACCAGGGTTCGATTCCCCGCCTCGGCGGGTCTCGGGCTCAAAAATTCCACGGACTCGACAATTCTCGCTCCGGTGCCTACTGGACTCACGGGGTCACACTCTGCGACTCTGGGCAATAGCTTGCTTAATCTCCACTACGGCCCCTCGCGGCGGGATGCCTGGCTTTCACCTTGTGGACACCCTGCCGGGGTTTCTCACAGGGGAATACCAGGACGGGTTCCCTAAGCAAGCGCTTAGATACCGTGTTGGTGATTTGCGCTATAAAAATACATGTACATTTACATTTACATTTACAATGAGGTGAAATATTTCCCAGACAGTATTTCAATGTGCAAAAAGGAAAGAAGTCACACTATGTAAAAATGTGCTCATTATGCTGCATAATTTTCCTTTCCATGCTGCATAACTGGTGCTCCCCTGCCGCATAATTATATGGCCCTGCCTGTATCTATAGACGACCTGGTGTTAGTGGCGCGTGGGCAGGCGCGGGTCGGTCCCTCCATTAATGGCTCGGCTGACCTCTGACCTCTGCGTGTTCATCCGCGTCCAGTGCGCGTTAAGGAGTCACGCAGAGCATATTATAATGTATTTCACTCGTGACTCGGCCGGTGCGATGCTGAAGGGCGTGAGCAGGTGAGCCATAAAACAGGGCGAAACGTGTCCGTGCTTGTTAAACACCTCTGAGGGATTTGTTTACTTTTAAAGTTGGCAATGTCCCACTGAGAGTGACGCAGCCTCTGTATTATATTATTATTATTATATTAGACTTTCCCTTGGAATAAAAAAAAAAGAAAATTGTGCTTTAAAGTGAGGATTCATGTAATTAGCGCTACTGCTTAAGGACTATTTAGTTCAATTTTTGATCTTAATATCCTGGACCATGTAGTTTTGTTATTTATTATCTTGATTATCTTCATGTCTTGTCATAAAACGTACAGAGAGACCTCAGTGCAGGGACAGGGAAGCACAGACCTGGACAGAGATATATCAATGCAGGGACAGGAAACCACAGACCTGGGACAGAGAGATATCAATGCTGAGACAGGGTAGCACAGACCTGGGACAGAGAGATATCAATGCAGGGACAGGGAAGCACAGACCTGGGACAGAGAGATATCAATACAGGGACAGGAAACCACAGACCTGGACAGAGAGATATCAATACAGGGACAGGAAACCACAGACCTGGACAGAGAGATATCAATACAGGGACAGGAAACCACAGACCTGGACAGAGAGATATCAATGCAGGGACAGGGAAGCGCTGACCTGGGACAGAGAGATATCAATGCAGGGACAGGGAAGCACAGACCTGGGACAGAGAGATATCAATGCAGGGACAGGGAAGCACAGACCTGGACAGAGACATATCAATGCAGGGACAGGAAACCACAGACCTGGGACAGAGAGATATCAACGCTGAGACAGGGTAGCACAGACCTGGGACAGAGAGATATCAATGCAGGGACAGGGAAGCACAGACCTGGGACAGAGAGATATCAATACAGGGACAGGAAACCACAGACCTGGACAGAGAGATATCAATACAGGGACAGGAAACCACAGACCTGGACAGAGAGATATCAATGCAGGGACAGGGAAGCGCTGACCTGGGACAGAGAGATATCAATGCAGGGACAGGGAAGCACAGACCTGGGACAGAGAGATATCAATGCAGGGACAGGGAAGCACAGACCTGGGACAGAGAGAGATCAATGCAGGGACAGGGAAGCACAGACCTGGGGCAGAGAGATATCAAGAAAGGGACAGGGAAGCACAGACCTGGGACAGAGAGACCTCAATGCAGGGACAGGGAAGCACAGACCTTGACAGAGAGATATCAATGCAGGGACAGTGAAGCACAGACCTGGGACAGAGAGACCTCAATGCAGGGACGGGGAAGCACAGACATGGGACAGAGAGATATCAATGCTGGGACAGGGAAGCACAGACCTGGACAGAGCGATATCAATGCAGGGACAGGGAAGCACAGACCAGTACAGAGAGATATCAATGCAGGGACAGGGAAGCACAGACCTGGGACAGAGAGATATCAATGCAGGGACTGGTAAGCACGGACCTGGGACAGAGAGATATCAATGCAGGGACAGGGAAGCACGGACCTGGGACAGAGAGATATCAATGCAGGGACAGGGAAGCACAGACCTGGGACAGAGAGATATCAATGCCGGGACAGGGAAGCACAGACCTGGACAGAGAGATATCAGTGCTGGGACAGGGAAGAACAGACCTTGACAGAGAGATATCAGTGCTGGGACAGGGAAGCACAGACCTGGACAGAGAGATATCAATGCAGGGACAGGGAAGCACAGACCTGGGACAGAGAGATATCAATGCAGGAACAGGGAAGCACAGACCTGGGACAGAGAGATATCAATGCAGGAACAGGGAAGCACGGACCTGGACAGAGAGATATCAATGCAGGGACAGGGATGCACAGACCTGGGACAGAGAGATATCAATGCAGGGACAGGGAAGCACGGACCTGGGACAGAGAGATGTCAATGCTGGGGCAGGGAAGCGCAGACCTGGGACAGAGAGAGATCAATGCAGGGACAGGGAAGCACAGACCTGGGACAGAGAGATATCAAGAAAGGGACAGGGAAGCACAGACCTGGGACAGAGAGATATCAATGCAGGGACAGGGAAGCACAGACCTGGGACAGAGAGATATCAATGCAGGGACAGGGAAGCACAGACCTGGGACAGAGAGAGATCAATGCAGGGACAGGGAAGCACAGACCTGGGACAGAGAGATATCAAGAAAGGGACAGGGAAGCACAGACCTGGGACAGAGAGACCTCAATGCAGGGACAGGGAAGCACAGACCTTGACAGAGAGATATCAATGCAGGGACAGGGAAGCACAGACCTGGGACAGAGAGACCTCAATGCAGGGACGGGGAAGCACAGACATGGGACAGAGAGATATCAATGCTGGGACAGGGAAGCACAGACCTGGACAGAGAGATATCAATGCAGGGACAGGGAAGCACAGACCAGTACAGAGAGATATCAATGCAGGGACAGGGAAGCACAGACCTGGGACAGAGAGATATTAATGCAGGGACTGGGAAGCACGGACCTGGGACAGAGAGATATCAATGCAGGGACAGGGAAGCACAGACCTGGGACAGAGAGATATCAATGCAGGGACAGGGAAGCACAGACCAGTACAGAGAGATATCAATGCAGGGACAGGGAAGCACAGACCTGGGACAGAGAGATATCAATGCAGGGACAGGGAAGCACGGACCTGGGACAGAGAGATATCAATGCAGGGACAGGGAAGCACAGACCTGGGACAGAGAGATGTCAATGCCGGGACAGGGAAGCACAGACCTGGACAGAGAGATATCAGTGCTGGGACAGGGAAGAACAGACCTTGACAGAGAGATATCAGTGCTGGGACAGGGAAGCACAGACCTGGACAGAGAGATATCAATGCAGGGACAGGGAAGCACAGACCTGGGACAGAGAGATATCAATGCAGGAACAGGGAAGCACAGACCTGGGACAGAGAGATATCAATGCAGGAACAGGGAAGCACGGACCTGGACAGAGAGATATCAATGCAGGGACAGGGAAGCACAGACCTGGGACAGAGAGATATCAATGCAGGGACAGGGAAGCACGGACCTGGGACAGAGAGATGTCAATGCTGGGGCAGGGAAGCGCAGACCTGGGACAGAGAGAGATCAATGCAGGGACAGGGACGCACAGACCTGGGACAGAGAGATATCAAGAAAGGGACAGGGAAGCACAGACCTGGGACAGAGAGATATCAATGCAGGGACAGGGAAGCACAGACCTGGGACAGAGAGATATCAATGCAGGGACAGGGAAGCACAGACCTGGGACAGAGAGAGATCAATGCAGGGACAGGGAAGCACAGACCTGGGACAGAGAGATATCAAGAAAGGGACAGGGAAGCACAGACCTGGGACAGAGAGACCTCAATGCAGGGACAGGGAAGCACAGACCTTGACAGAGAGATATCAATGCAGGGAAAGGGAAGCACAGACCTGGGACAGAGAGACCTCAATGCAGGGACGGGGAAGCACAGACATGGGACAGAGAGATATCAATGCTGGGACAGGGAAGCACAGACCTGGACAGAGAGATATCAATGCAGGGACAGGGAAGCACAGACCAGGACAGAGAGATATCAATGCAGGGACAGGGAAGCACAGACCTGGGACAGAGAGATATCAATGCAGGGACTGGGAAGCACGGACCTGGGACAGAGAGATATCAATGCAGGGACAGGGAAGCACGGACCTGGGACAGAGAGATATCAATGCAGGGACAGGGAAGCACAGACCTGGGACAGAGAGATATCAATGCCGGGACAGGGAAGCACAGACCTGGACAGAGAGATATCAATGCTGGGACAGGGAAGAACAGACCTTGACAGAGAGATATCAGTGCTGGGACAGGGAAGCACAGACCTGGACAGAGAGATATCAATGCAGGGACAGGGAAGCACAGACCTGGGACAGAGAGATATCAATGCAGGAACAGGGAAGCACAGACCTGGGACAGAGAGATATCAATGCAGGAACAGGGAAGCACGGACCTGGATAGAGAGATATCAATGCAGGGACAGGGAAGCACAGACCTGGGACAGAGAGATATCAATGCAGGGACAGGGAAGCACGGACCTGGGACAGAGAGATGTCAATGCTGGGGCAGGGAAGCGCAGACCTGGGACAGAGAGAGATCAATGCAGGGACAGGGAAGCACAGACCTGGGACAGAGAGATATCAATGCAGGGACAGGGAAGCACAGACCTGGGACAGAGAGATATCAATGCAGGGACAGGGAAGCACAGACCTGGGACAGAGAGATATCAATGCAGGGACAGGGAAGCACAAACCTGGGACAGAGAGAGATCAATACAGGGACAGGGAAGCACAGACCTGGGACAGAGAGATATCAATGCAGGGACAGGGAAGCACAGACCTGGGACAGAGAGACCTCAATGCAGGGACGGAGAAGCACAGACATGGGACAGAGAGATATCAATGCAGGGACAGGGAAGCACAGACCAGGACAGAGAGATATCAATGCAGGGACAGGGAAGCACAGACCTGGGACAGAGAGATATCAATGCAGGGACTGGGAAGCACGGACCTGGGACAGAGAGATATCAATGCAGGGACAGGGAAGCACGGACCTGGGACAGAGAGATATCAATGCAGGGACAGGGAAGCACAGACCTGGGACAGAGAGATATCAATGCCGGGACAGGGAAGCACAGACCTGGACAGAGAGATATCAATGCTGGGACAGGGAAGAACAGACCTTGACAGAGAGATATCAGTGCTGAGACAGGGAAGCACAGACCTGGACAGAGAGATATCAATGCAGGGACAGGGAAGCACAGACCTGGGACAGAGAGATATCAATGCAGGAACAGGGAACACACAGACCTGGGACAGAGAGATATCAATGCAGGAACAGGGAAGCACGGACCTGGACAGAGAGATATCAATGCAGGGACAGGGAAGCACAGACCTGGGACAGAGAGATATCAATGCAGGAACAGGGAAGCACAGACCAGGACAGAGAGATATCAATGCAGGGACAGGGAAGCACAGACCTGGGACAGAGAGATATCAATGCAGGGACTGGGAAGCACGGACCTGGGACAGAGAGATATCAATGCAGGGACAGGGAAGCACGGACCTGGGACAGAGAGATATCAATGCAGGGACAGGGAAGCACAGACCTGGGACAGAGAGATATCAATGCCGGGACAGGGAAGCACAGACCTGGACAGAGAGATATCAATGCTGGGACAGGGAAGCACGGACCTGGACAGAGAGATATCAATCCAGGGACAGGGAAGCACGGACCTGGACAGAGAGATATCAATCCAGGGACAGGGAAGCACAGACCTGGGACAGTGAGATATCAATCCAGGGACAGGGAAGCACAGACCTGGGACAGAGAGATATCAATGCAGGGACAGGGAAGCACAGATACTCAGAATGGCCGACCTGACCCTGGGACACCAGTGCATGGTCACTGTGACAGTGGTTACGTGCTGCCAGGCCTGTCACCCGATACAAATTCTGCTGATGCACCCGGATACCCTAACTTGTACTGCTCTATTAGTTCCCCATGTGGACTCTGATCCTGGGGTGTAACCCAGGCCCCTGCAGACCCTGCGGTGCAGGGGGACCCCAGCCCCAATTCTTCAGCAGGACCCTTTCCAGCCTAAGGCTAATGAACATCTGTGAGATACGGGAGCCTCAGGCGCCCCTCGTCATTGTGTGCAGGTGACCCCAACATTTAGCGTTACACTAGATCCAATCTTTATAAGGTTGTGGACCCCGAGCTCAAGATGTGGCGCCTGTTCTGTTCTGGTGCTGCAGATTCACTCTATGGACTCAGAGTCAGATACAGTTCCTCTACTGAGACTTTTAAGCACTGGCGCTACGTACATAGGATTGGTGTGGCACAGCTGGTCCTTTACCACCACCTCCCCCCCACACCCCCCACCCTTAGTATATGGCTCAGACTATCCAAAGAGTTCCCACCGGTCTCCGGACTGAACACAATCCACATTTTTTTACTATATCCTTGTAGCACTCAAACTAGCCAGAGCAACCACAGGAGGCGCAATATGTTATATCGAGTGTGTGTGGTACTGGCATGCCCAGTGTGAAAAGAGTTGGGTGTGGTGAGTGAGGTCCTGAAGGTGAACTTGTCTCTGCTCTTATACCCTTGCATATAGGGCGTCGGAGAAAGTGTTGCTCAAATTTGAATTTACCTTGAAAAAAAAAAAGACTATAGGCGTTTGGCAAAACAGGAACAGTTGGTTTAATTAAACACTGCGGCAGGGAGTACAGCATACAGAAACGGGTCTGAGGACTGACTCAAAGTACAGTCGTTTTTAGCACCATTATATTAGTTCCTTAGAGCATCATAAAACAATTCTGTAGATCCTGTTTATGGAGAGGAATGTCAGCATAGTCATGGAGCCATAAATTACCCCCACCTGATGACAAATGCAGGCGGGTCTTGACCTTGCATGGATGGACACAATGAGGGCCAGTGGATAACGTGTCCAGATGTCTGGCATGGTGAGCATGTGATCACTGCATGTGCTGTGTCCTGATTGGCTGAGTGTGCCTAACTTCATGTGACATCTAACTTTATGATGTTTTGGGAACGCGCGCCCCAGTGGCCATGTGTGTTTTATTTGGGCCAATCTCCCCGAACCATTGTGATGTTGCTGCCTATCTGAGTGACTAATCACGGTTTTTCCTGTTTGCGCGTTTGTTCTGCTGGTTACGTATCACCTCACCTGTGATCTGTCAATTAGTTGCCTCAGGGCTAGGTTGCAGGGCCTGCCTGACCACGTATTTCTGACCCGGGATTGATGGAGAGGTCATCATGGGTGATTTCAACAACACTGATTCGATTTTCTATTCCAACATGTATCATTGCATACATCAACATCAATATTAACATTCCCCCTCTAGTTGAATTTTCAACCACATCATTTAACCCATACTTCATGAGGTTATTACTAACCCTGGGTGTAGTTCGCGTAGTAGCGCTACGTGTAGCTACACGAATTGCACTACGTGAGCTATGCGTAGCTACACTAACTGCGTAGTGCACTGTGCAAAATGCTGTTCGTACTGATTGCATAGTGCCGGATGCTTGTCCACAGTGTGCAATCAGTGCAAACGGCATCTTGCACAGTGCAAGCGGTCGTTTTCTGCCGCTCGAGTAGATTTCTACTCGAGCAGCAGTTTCTCATCGCGGACTGGTAGTTAATCATCGCAAGCGGTCGTGAGCATATGCGACCACTCGCAATGTAAATGTAAATGTAAATGTAGTAGTACTTGTATAGCGCACGAATCGACCCATGAGGGTATCTCGGCGCTTGTACCCATACCGCTGTGGAACCCTTCCTGGCTTTTCCCTGTGAAGTGCCCACTCCTGGGCACCCCCAAGGTGAAGCCAGGCATCCTAGCGTTGTTGGGGCCGTTGTGGAGATTAAGCAAGCTATTGCCCAGAGTTGCAGAGTGGGACCCATGATTAGAATAGGCACCGAGGCGAGAATTATCAGGTCCGAGGAAATTGAGCCCAAGTCCCGCCGAGGCGGGAATTGAACCCTGGTCCCGGGCCAGACCTCTGCATCAGGGTCTGCCGCTCTAACCATTGAGCCACACTTCTTCAATGAGAAACCTGACCTCCCCGCGTTGAGAATCTCACCGGGAGGTTTATTTTCCACACTCGCAATTGGCAATTTGTTGTTGCTGATCGCGAACAAGGAAAAAGTCTTGCCAGGATGTCATTTTGCTTGCTCGCGGTCGCCAACTTGACGTTGAGGACCGCGAGCAAGCAAAAAATGACCGCTACGATATGCTTGTTTGCACTGTGCTACGTTCAATTCGCGTAGAGCGAAGTAGTGAAAACCTTGCAAACTTCGCGAGCGTAGCGTAGTACTTTGCCCAGGGTTAACTATTACATACATATATTATTAGGGGCTTGTCATGTGTCAGTTTTTATTAATTCCCCAGTTACAAGACTGCTTTTTTACAGCAGGAAACTCCCACTTGTAGGAAACCACACAAAAAAGTACAAAAATGTGAATAAGTACCCACATGGGGAGCCAGGAAAACCAACTGATGTACCAGTCCTGCTCAGGGGCACCTCTCTCCTTTCGCATGCCGGCTTGTAAACCATGCAGTGCTTGGATGGCAAGAGACAGAGTCCCATTGTCCATGTCATTGCCTGGGATAAATGTGTAACAGGATGCACCTATCTTGGCACACACCCCTCCCTCCATTGCTGTCATCAAGTCCAACACATACTGATGTTGCATCACCATGAGGTGGATGGCTCTTAGTTCTTCCTTGATAGCATTAAGGTTGAGCTCAGTACTGTTCATCATTTTCATAATTTCCCATCTGGTTATTTGCAACCGGTGGGCTTTTGCTTTTGCTTTTGTCTGCACGGTGTAGGGTATGGACCCTCCTGCATTGACTTGTGTGTCAGAAAACAGTCTGAATTCTTCAGGAATGTCAGACTGAGCCCAGCCAAAACAATTAACAGTTATTTTCTCTCAAGCCTGATGCAACAGAGTTGATGTCTTCTGTAGCAGATGTTGGTACAACTCTGAGAGACCTTCTCCAGGAATGTCCAGGACAGCGGTGTGTATGGTGACGAGGAAGCAGAGGTCACACCAACCGGGAATGAGCTGGGTGTAGGCAAACTCACTGCACTGCCAGCACATATCCATCAGTGTGGAGGTGCCCCATTGCATGTCTGGTATGTGCAGTATTGTGCCACAATTCTCATTTGCGGAAGGTGGAATCATTCCTTTTCCTCTGAAACATAAGGAATACAGTGTAAGTTTCTGTACAAGTAGGCATTGGCTCTTCCCTTTCAACCACGTGTGCCTATCTATCTTGGTATCCCATATTTTCTGACATGGGTTGCCTATGCTGGTGTTTAACCCTCCCCTACGAGACTCATTCCCCTTCTAATCATCGAGGTGGATGGCCCTGCACTAGAACTTCATGTCTGGCATTGAATTGCAATTAAAGAAGACTTCCCCAGGCACGCTAAGGGCCCCCCTGGGGCAACAGATGGAAGGGGGAGCAGATGTGTTTGTGCACTGGTGCGGTGGCTTTGCTACCTCCAAGAATCTCTTTTCTGGAAAGTCTCTGGGCCAAACAGTATCCTCCACTATGGTGCCCCACCTGCGCATCCTATATGACTCTCTTTGAATCTCGCCAGGACCGAAGAAGAGGGGCAGTGCTGTGGGACTGGTCTTGTAGTGGGTCATGTTCACTTCTACTCTATGGGGTTCTACTCTGTTGGGTTGTATATTGGCCCTAATCCTACACAGGTACAGGTGGAGAAGGCATGTCGCTTTTTTGGGGACTATCTTTTGGGACAAGTAAAGCCTGTCTGTGCCTAGTGCATGTAAAGACTTGGAATTCCTATTGTTGTCTTACTAGTCTTTATTTTGAGATGTTTTTTGAGGTGTGCGTGAAGTGCATGTTCTGCATTAGGAGTTTAAACTTACTGCATAGGTGGGTTTTGCGGTGGCATAAAGGCATTGCCTCCCCAGACAGTTACCCCTCCCTACTGTGGTCATTGTTGAGCTGGGGTCATTGTCTGTTGCTGCTATTGACATGTATGTGACCAACCACCTGCTCCTTGCTGCGATCGTGCAGTGATTGTTTGACCTTCCTGCGGCTGAGGGTAATGTGCATTTGGGTTACCTTGGGCTTGGCTCTGAGGATGGGGATTCTGCAGAAAAGGACCCAGATTTATCACTCTCTGCTCGTGATTTGCTTTTAAGCGGCATCGGTCAGCCGTGTAGCCCATTCGGGGTCAATAATGAAATTCTCTGAAGTCCGTCTTCTGCCAAACTCCCTGACTTCTGACGTTATAACTAGGTTGAAACCCTCTGGGGGTTTGCAGTGGAGCCCCCTTCAAGACTGGTGGCATTTGTATGTTTGCGGCCAACGCGCCCCCTTTGAGGGCGGTCTTTTTCAATTTGTGTTGAACCAACTTGGTGGTATCTCTCTGGGCTTGCTCCTATTTTTCCCTGTCCTTTTACTGTTTCTTTCTGTAATAGTGTAGTATGTGAGCCTGTATTTCCCGCCAGGGTTTGGTGTCTACCCCATCTACGCTGTCCAATCCACTTTGTATTTCAGTGGGCAATCCTTTTTTGAGGAAATTAAGGAAGAATGGGATCTGGGGACGGTATCCATCCATGGCTTCCAAGCAAAACAGTGCCTCCTTCTGGAGCTCAATATCATGGTGTCCCATCCGGCAGAATACGAATTCATGGGACAGCTGTAGCATTCGACCCAGCAGTTCTGGTGCATTGGCAGTGATTGTGAGTACGGGGGTAGTGAAGGCAGTCAGGTCGGTGGTTGTTTTATATCGGCCTGTCTGTACACTGTGGGCAGGCTAAAGACATGAGTCTTGACGGGGTAACCCCAGGGGTTGATCAGGTCATTATCCCAACTTCTGAGAAATGAATGGCCATATGTAGTTTGGCCATTAGGTCTCAACCTAGGAGATTAGTTGGGGATGAGGGGAGATATAATCACTGCCATTTTACATGGCTGCCTCCCATGTCTATCTCCAGTGGTTTTGTGAAGGGGACCTTATAACCTTGCCCCAGAACCCCTGCCTGTCCAAGGAGTCTTTTGATAGGGGGGACAATCCTTTCTCTTAAACACAACTTTGTTGCTGCCATATTAATTTGGAAGCTGTATAGTGTGTTATTTACCAAAACTGTTCCAGTGGGCTCTTACTCGGACCGTTGATTAACTGACAGCACAGGGCATGTGAGTGTAGGGGTGTGAATGCCACCCACTGGATGCGGGACTAGCCGGTATCAACCCCGTGGCATGCCTGCTTCTGGGAGAGAAGGGGGGATCGCAACCTGGTCCCGGCCTTGGGAGTTCTCTGTACTACTTTCTCGAACCCTGCTACTACATACTAAATCCTTCTTAAATTTCTGCAGTGGTACCCCCATTGGTGCTTCGTCTTATGCGCCAATGCGGCCACAGCTATTCTGACCAAGATCGTTTTCTCTCATCTCAGGGACTCTGGTGCGATTTCCTGGTTCCGTCCCAACTTTATCCTGTTCTCCCTCTCTTTCCTTCCTTCCTAGACTTGTCTACTTTCACATCTTACGAGGCATTGCTGCATGTAACGGGAATTCCAGTCGGGATTTCCTCTCCTGTATCTGATGCAATCCTCTGCCATAGCCATGTCCTCTGGCTCAAATAACCCTTCCCTAGACAAGGATTGGCCGAATCGATTCCTCTCTTTAGTCCAGTCTGCTAGTAGGTCGCAGAATGGATGGGCAATGTTTTCTCCTTCATCTCTCGCTATTATTTCCCTCAGGGTCAGCCCACGATTGTTATGTGCTCGGACCCGCCGGCATTCCTCTTTGTCGGTAGTACTGGGAGGGCTGGGCGCTTTTCCTTAACCCCACTAGTTGTGTCACTGTCCAGAACTGCAATGAATCTCCCGGTCACCCAAGTGTGTTCACCCCAATGGGTGGGAATACACGTTCTCCGTGCTGCAGAGGTTCAATGGGTTGAACGCAATAGAAGGGGGGTTGGCTTTGGGGGGCTCTAGGACTGGACTGAGATGATGCTGGGATTGCCTGGGCCTGGTGGCATGTTGGCTCCTTGACTGGATCTAGTAATTTGTTGTTCATGGGGGGGGGGGGGGGGCACTCCGGCTTCCTCGACTGGTGGATTGGTATTACCTAATACATGGAAGGCAGGTGTTGGAGAGAGCACCTCCATTCCTATATACGGTAGGGGAGGTGCGGACACCTTACTTGCAGGTTCTAGGTTAGGATTTTCGGTCTGAGCCTCCTCAAAGATGGTCCATTGTTCTAACAGTGCCTCTCTTTTGGTCTTCTTTTGCCCTACACATTTGGTCTGAATGTGTGTTCTTGTGTATTCGATTATGTTAGTGTTGAAGGTTCCCCCCTCTACCCAGGAGAATGCGTGTGCCTTAGTATGTGTGTGTCATTTGCGGCAATACTTGCTACGTTTTTAACCTGTGTGGGGGAATCTAGTTTGCATGTGCTTTAGTGCCGACTCCATCATACCTGGGAACTTTTTTAGGGACTGATACTCTCTAGCTTCCCGGGATCAAATAATATTACATTCTACTCTGATCATTGGGGAAATAAATACACAGGGATTACTGGTTACAACTACTTCTATGAGCTCAATACTATATATAAATGCATCAGAATGGACATTTCACAAACAAAACATGCTTATTAAGGGGCTCAATCTGAAAGAAAGTGCAATGGTTAGTTCAAAAACATTTAGATTCAGCAGAAAAATAGCAGATATGGAAAAACGATTGTAAGAAATTTGCGGCGCCTTTGTAAGCACATTGTGTCATTAACAAATCACAACATTTAAGATAAACAAGCATTGAAAATGCAATAGGTCTCGCAATAGAAGAGTTTGACCTTTTTCGTTTTGCAAATGGATGAGTGGCGTTGCGTGGATGAGTGGCGTTGCGTGGATGAGTGGCGTTGCGTGGATGAGTGGCGTTGCGTGGCTGAGTGGCGTTGCGTGGATGAGTGGCGTTGCGTGGATGAGTGGCGTTGCGTGGATGAGTGGCGTTGCGTGGATAAGTGGCGTGTGTGAGTGGCGTGTGTGAGTGGCGTTGCGTGTGTGAGTGGCATTGCGTGTGTGAGTGGCGTTGCGTGTGTGAGTGGCGTTGCGTGTGTGAGTGGCGTTGCGTGTGTGAGTGGCGTTGCGTGTGTGAGTGGCGTTGCGTGTGTGAGTGGCGTTGCGTGTGTGAGTGGCGTTGCGTGGATGAGTGGGGTTGGAATGCAATAGGTCTCGCATTAGAAAAGTTGTAGTTATTGGTCTTGTAAATGACATATTTAATTTATTTTTTCGTTGTTAAAATTGCTAAATTGATGGCTTTGTCATTTACAATCCCAATAGTTATAACTTTCGCGAATGTGACACCGATAGCATTTGGAATGCAACATGTTTTGTATTTACGTGACTTATATGGCAGCTCTCGTCGTTATGCTACATCTCTAGAGAGCAGGAGAGTGCAGCAGGGGAGAGAAGCACAGCAATGCAATATGGCAGCTTGAGTCAAATGTGCATGTGGTTTCTCCCTACGGTTAATCTCACTCGCATTTAAAAGTACGGACCAGTCTGTTCTTTGTGCACCACATTAAAGATCAAATGTGAGCCCCACAAGAATGTACTTTAACAGTGAAGAACATGCCCTCCTCCTGTTATACCGGGCCCAGAGAACGCAAACTCTAACACTATGACCCTCGCAAAGTTGATACGCAGGAGTAGCCAGTGTTCAACAGTAGCTTAATATAATGCCACAGCATGTGATAGCATGTAAGGCCACTGAACGCGATAACATAAGGGCCCTGGTAGAAGTTTTCTGTTGAATTGAAAGTACTTTTTAACAACAGATGGGCCCTGCGCGCCCATAAAAGTTGCCCTAAAAGCATGGCGGCGAAAGAGCGCACACTGCAGTCGTACGACCGTCCCCCCTGGCAAAGTTGTTAACTGCTCGGTTAAGTGCGTGTAAACATTGTGACAGCGGCTTAATGTAAGCCTACTGTAGACAATAACATTACATCCTAGTTTAAGCTAATTTCAACAGTTTTAATGGTAACCCCGTCCCACCTCGCAAAGTTGTTCAGTGCTCTGTTACATATACATTGTAAGCGTAAATGGAAGCCAGGAACGCAAGGTCTGTTAAGTGCGTGTAAACATCGTGACAGCGCCTTTATGTAAGCCTCCTGTACACAATAACATTACATCCCAGTTTAAAGCGAATTCCAACAAAAGCACGGCGGTGAAGGAGCGCACACTGTAGTCGTAACACTGTCCCCCCTCGCAAAATTAATACGCAGGAGTAGGCACTGTTGATCAGTAGCTTAATATAATGCTACAGCACGTGATAACATGTAAGGCCCCTGAACGCAATTACATTACGGCCCTGGTAGAAGTTTTCTGTTGCACTTAAAGCATTTTTTAATAACAGATGGGCCCTGCGCGCCCAGAAAAGTTGCCCTGAAAGCATGGCTGCGAAGAAGCGCACACTGAAGTTGTAACCTCGTTCCTCCTCACAAAGTTGGGGAGATGTGTTGTGGCTGCCTGCTGTTCATATGGCATCGCTGCTGTGGTTCCTCTGAAGCTTTGTCACAGCAACTTGTTAATTTATGTTAGTTAGAGCGCCCCAGGCCGTGACTGCATCTGTGGTAAACTTTGGCGTTAGGTGAACTTAATTTTATTGCAAGTGGGGGAAATGTGCTGCCTATGACTGCAGGAAATGTAAAGGAACTGGGTCGTAATTTTAAAGGCAGGACGCTTAGTATATTTATAATGGTGGTAAAGGGAGAGAAAAAGAGGGTAGAAAACAGAGATGGTGCCTAAAAGCAATGTGTAAGAGGATGAAAACTGTGCATACCGTTCGTGGTTTCGTTGGACGGCGGGAGAGAAAGGACCGGGCGTGTGAGAAGCAACGGTGCTTAACAGAACACGAGGAATTGCTGTGTCACATGCTTGTCCAGCCTAGGCTGCATGGAGGAGTATATACAATAAGGATCGGGGTGTGCCTAAAGAGGTAAGGCACAAGCGGAAAATATAGGTTAATGTAAGCCTACTGTAGACAATAACATTACATCCTAGTTTAAGCTAATTTCAACAGTTTTAATGGTAACCCCGTCCCACCTTGCAAAGTTGTTCAGTGCTCTGTTACATATACATTGTAAGCGTAAATGGAAGCCAGGAACGCAAGGTCTGTTAAGTGCGTGTAAACATCGTGACAGCGCCTTTATGTAAGCCTCCTGTACACAATAACATTACATCCCAGTTTAAAGCGAATTCCAACAAAAGCACGGCGGTGAAGGAGCGCACACTGTAGTCGTAACACTGTCCCCCCTCGCAAAATTAATACGCAGGAGTAGGCACTGTTGATCAGTAGCTTAATATAATGCTACAGCACGTGATAACATGTAAGGCCCCTGAACGCAATTACATTACGGCCCTGGTAGAAGTTTTCTGTTGCACTTAAAGCATTTTTTAATAACAGATGGGCCCTGCGCGCCCAGAAAAGTTGCCCTGAAAGCATGGCTGCGAAGAAGCGCACACTGAAGTTGTAACCTCGTTCCTCCTCACAAAGTTGGGGAGATGTGTTGTGGCTGCCTGCTGTTCATATGGCATCGCTGCTGTGGTTCCTCTGAAGCATTGTCACAGCAACTTGTTAATTTATGTTAGTTAGAGCGCCCCAGGCCGTGACTGCATCTGTGGTAAACTTTGGCGTTAGGTGAACTTAATTTTATTGCAAGTGGGGGAAATGTGCTGCCTATGACTGCAGGAAATGTAAAGGAACTGGGTCGTAATTTTAAAGGCAGGACGCTTAGTATATTTATAATGGTGGTAAAGGGAGAGAAAAAGAGGGTAGAAAACAGAGATGGTGCCTAAAAGCAATGTGTAAGAGGATGAAAACTGTGCATACCGTTCGTGGTTTCGTTGGACGGCGGGAGAGAAAGGACCGGGCGTGTGAGAAGCAACGGTGCTTAACAGAACACGAGGAATTGCTGTGTCACATGCTTGTCCAGCCTAGGCTGCATGGAGGAGTATATACAATAAGGATCGGGGTGTGCCTAAAGAGGTAAGGCACAAGCGGAAAATATAGGTTCAATAGGCCAGGGCAAGGAAGAGTGAGAACCGCGGGCCAGATCGGTTAAGCGTGAGAGGACAAGGACGGAATGGTTGCCGGCTTGAAAGTAGATAAACAAGCTTCTGTGATCTGCGACACGGCGGGCAGGGGAGGGGGCGGAGCGGGGAGAGGGGAGAGGTGCGACACGGCAGGCAGGGGAGGTGAGTAGGAGGAGGAGGGGGGAGGAGAGTAGGGGAGGCACGGCCTAGCGGCCGTGCGCTTGAAAGTAGATAAACAAGCTTCTGTGATCTGCGACACGGCGGGCAGGGGAGGGTGTGAAAACAGCAGGTGCCTGGAGTGCGGCTGAGGGAACTGATGTGCACGCGCTTTTAAGCTCAATGCACATGCGCATTGAGCTTAAAAGTCACGGGCACTGCAAGGAATCGCCACGATTCCTTGCAAGTTAGTTATAGAGTGGTTAAGCCCCAATAGTCTCGCAAGCTCGATGCGCATGCGCATCGACAGGCGAGACCTAAAAAAATGCAGTGGTAACAATTTTCCATCACCGCAACATCTAGAATGCATCAATTAATAACCAGAAGGAAGAAAAGAAAGAGAAAAAACGGACAGAGAATTTATTTTGAATTCGATAAAAAAAACCTTAGCCTCTCCTAAGTGCATGCCGAGGGAAGGCTTTGCGCGGTACACAGAAATAAGTGAGCCCGATAGTCTGTCCATATCGGCTCCGGTACAAAGATAACAACAATTTACTTGGAAAAAAATGAGGAACAACTTGACAACCATAGGCCATCCTCGACCAAGTACAAGCTACACAAAATCTCCAAGGTACACATTTTCCTTAATGTACGAGTTACACCCTATATCGTACTCTGGGGTCATAGGTACCATCTGTATTGCGCCCAGTGGTCTAAGCGAATAACACCTCTCACTTATTTCAGATACCAATAGTGTTAAAAAAAAACTGTAGCACTAAGAAACCCCTTTTAGAATAAAAAATACGACTAAGGTGCTGGCCCTATATTAAACTCAGGGTCTATGCGTACCATCTGTATCACGCCCAGCAGTCCAAGTGGTAAGACCTCGCCCCTGTATCACACCCACGGGACAAGCGTACCATCTGTGTCACGCCCAGCGGTCCATGCGACTAAGAAGCTCCACCTTTCCTACCGTGCTATTGAATGGTGACCTCCACGGGATTGCCTCTGAGGCCGCCTTGCGACTACTCAGTTCAGACACATAAATGGGCAATATGTCTCATTTCTGTCAGTGGCGGCGTTCAGGTTACATTTTTGCGCTTCTTCATAGTTTGCCATATGCCAAATGCTGGGACTGAGGATCAGATGTAATTTCTTACCCACTGACAGGGTCTCCAGGACAGACCTCCACCCCGCGGATTCAGCAGAACGTCCAATCAATTGTGGCGTCTGCTCACCTTCCTTGCTGCGCAGATGTGAATCCATCAGAGCCGGGTTCTTTCCTTCTACTGCAGACTGGTTTGAAGCACCAATATCTCCTATCTGGCTCACCAAAATGTTGCTCAAATATGAATTTACCTTGAAAAAACAAACAAAAACAAACAAAGACAAGAGGCGAATGGTAAAACAGGAACAGTTGGATTCATTTAACACTGCGGCCAGGATTACAGCATACAGAAACGGGTCTGAGGACTGTCTCAAAGCACAATTTTTGTGAGCACCTTTATATACATTTCTTGGAGCATCATAAAACAATTTGTAGATCCTGTTTAGGGAGAGGAATGTGGGCCTAGTCATAGAGCCATAAATTACTCCCACCTGATGACAAATGCAGGTGGGTCTTGACCTTACGTGTATACAATGAGGGCTAGTGGGTAATGTGTCCAGATGTTCGACATGCGGAGAGCGGGTTCACTGCGTGTACTGTGTGTGCTGTGTCCTGATTGACTGAGTTTTTCTAACTTCATGTGGCATCTAACTTTATGATGTTTTGGAAACGTGTGCCCCTCTGGCCATGTGCGTTTTATGGGGGCCGATCTCCCCGGAACATCTGTGGGACTAATCTGGGTTTTTCCTGTTCATGCGTTTCATCTACTGGTTACGTGCCACCCTATCTGTGATTAGTCAATCAATTGCCTCAGGCCTAGGTTGCAGGCCCAGCATGACCATGTAATTCTGACTCTCAGTTGATGGAGAGGTCATCTCGGGTGATTTGATTTTGTTTCTATGCTCACATGTATCATTGCGTACATTGACATCAATATTAACAAAAGGATGGACCAAACGTTGGGGGCGCGTCAGGGCATATTGCTGTTGCCCGTCCCCCGTGGCCACAGTGTTGTTGGTGCCGGGCCAGTTCCTCATTTGCGGGCTGCTCCTATGATGGGGGGCGCGTCAAGGCACATTGTCGGTGCCCGCACTCTATGGTGGGGGGGCTGGGTTATGAGAATAGGAGTGTAATGCACTCCCTGGCCCCAGTACTTCCACAGCTGCACGGCAACTAGTGTCAGCTGCACCGTTTAGGCGGACATTTCTTTGTGGAGGCATTCCTGAGAGAGGTAGGAGTGAGAGGCACTCCTCTGCCCCCAGCGCAAATGCGCTCAGGGATACTATGCTGCATTGGCAGCAGCCCTGACTTTGGGACATAGGGCGTTTGAGCCCCCTTTGAGAAGACCAGCTGGCCATGGGGACTGTTAGGTTAATAGGGCGCCAGGCCCTAATGTGATTGATGTCTATCCGATGGTTTTTTAGGTCTCGCTGAATCATCGCGCATCCGTTGTTCATCTAGAGTATAGAAAAGGCTCCCAAAAATGCTCCCAACGTGCGGATCGGACACAGTTCCTGTGCGCTGGGCGTGCGCACACCATCTGTCCGCCTGCAGCCTGGAGCAATTTCGCGGCCGCTTTGATGTTCTCAAAGAGCCGCGCGGCCACTGAACATCAAAGCGGCCGCGAAAGTGCTCACCATTTGACACTTCCTCCCCAGCTCTTGTTCACTTTTCCTCTCAAACAGTCCGACGACTTCTGCAGACCAACTTTTTCTTTATTCTTCTGCTCTAATATTGGTTAGTTACTTCTGGTGTATCACAGTGCTGTGAAACAATATGGATGTGTGATGGGCACCTTTTTGTTCTGGGAAAAAAAAATCACTCTCGCTTTACAAGTTGAGGTGAATTATATTTCCTGTTTTTCCTGTGCACCTAAGCCTCTTAAAATAAGCCGTCTAGTAGCTAAATTACAACTATAGATGGCGAAGATAAGAGTTCTAATGTCAGCATGTCCTGCTGGTCACACTGTGTGATCTCGGGCATACCAATTTGTTTGGCTGTCTTAGTTCTAATATCAGCAAACATTAACGAGCATTTAGAAATGGCCTACACAAACAACTGAATATTTTCATTACTGCATGGTACCCACCACATCCACCACCACCACATCCACCACCACATCCACCACCACTACGTCCACCACCACCATGTCCACCACCACTACGTCCACCACCACCATGTCCAGCACAACCATGTCCACTACCACCATGTCCACCACCACCACACCCACCACCACCACACCCACCACCACGTCCACCACCACTACCACTACCACCACATCATCCACCACATCCATCACCACCACATCCACCACTATGTCCACCACCATCACGTCCACCACGTCCACCACCACCACATCCACCACCACCACATGCACCACCACCACGTCCACCACTACCACGTCAACCACTACCACGTCCACAACCACCACCATGTCCACCACCACGTACACCACCACCACATCCACCACCGCCACCATGTCCACCACCAACACCACCACATCCACCACCTCCACCACCACCACCACATCCACCACCACATCCACCACCACCACATCCACCACCACCACGTCCACCACCACCATGTCCACCACCACCATGTCCACCACCACCATGTCCACCACCACCACATCCACCTCCACCACACCACCTCCACCACCACGTCCACCACCACCTCCACCACCACCATGTCCACCACCACCACATCCACCACCACCAAACCCACCACCACGCCCACCACCACCATGGGCACACTGTGTGATCTTGGGCATACCAATTTGTTTGCCTGTCTTAGTTCTAATATCAGCAAACATTAACGAGCATTTAGAAATGGCCTACACAAACAACTGAATATTTTTATTACTGCATGGTACCCACCACATCCACCCCCACCACATCCACCACCACCACATCCACCACCACATCCACCACCACCACATCCACCACCACTACGTCCACCACCACCACTACGTCCACCACCACCATGTCCGGCACCACCACGTCCACCACCACCACGTCCACCACCACCACATCCACCACCACGACCACCACCACTACCACCACATCATCCACCACCACCACATCCACCACCACCACGTCCACCACTACGTCCACCACCATCACGTCCACCACCACCACATCCACCACCACCACGTCCACCACTACCACGTCAACCACTACCACAACCACAATCACCACCATGTCCACCACCGCCACCATGTCCACCACCAACGCCCCCACGTCCACAATCACCACCTCCACCACCACCACATCCACCACCACTACATCCAACACCACTAAGTCCACCACCACCATGTCCACCACCACCACGTCCACCTTCACCACACCACCTCCACCACCACGTCCACCACCACGTCCACCACCACAATGTCCACCACCACCATGTCCACCACCACCATGTCCACCACCACCATGTCCACCACCACCACACCCATCACCACGTCCACCACCACCATGTCCACCACATCCACCACCACATCCACCACCACATCCACCACCACGTCCACCACCACCATGTCCACCACCACCACCATGTGCACCACCACGGCCACCATCATGTCCACCACGAGTACACTACCACGTCTACCTCCACCACCACCATGTCCACCACCAAGTCCACCACCACATCCACCACCACCACATCCACCACCACCACGTCCTTCACCATCACGTCCTTCACCATCACGTCCACCACCGCATCCACCGCCATGTCCACCACCACCGCGTCTACCACCGCCACAACCACCGCCACATCCACCATCACCACCAACAACACCACCACATCCACCACCACCACATCCACCCCTACCACATCCACCACCACCACATCCACCACCACCACCACCACATCCACCACTACCACATCCACCACTACCATGTCCACCACCACCACCATGTTCACCACCACATCCACCACCACCACCATGACCACCACCACCATGTCCACCACAACACCACCATATCCACCCCCACCACCACATCCACCACCACCACGTCCACCACCACCACATCCACCACCACCACATCCACCACCACCACGTCCACCACCACCA